>NW_005845352.1:0-1195 GCF_000455745.1 Alligator sinensis
CAGGAGGTCTCATCTAGTCCAAGCCCCTGCTTTGTGTTGTTATGCGAGAGACAAATCAATGTCTGAAAAATCACATCAAAATCAATATATCCAACATATAGACAAATATCCAAATATATCCAATAGATTCAAAATTGCATAAAGATCAATATAACCAGGAAAGTTATCAACCAAAAAAATCCTTTCCTCTCCCTATGCCCCTGGACCACAGCTACAGCATCCCTCTACCGCACCCATTACATATGACATGTTAATGAAATTAAGTGTAAAAAATTCTGTCAAACTTCAGCCCCAGCCCCATGGTCCTGCCCCAGCGTGCTCCAGCCCTCGACAGACCACGGGCTACCCTGCATCCACTCTCCAGGCTGATCCTGGCTGTCATAGTACAGGTGCACATATGGAGTGAACGAGGACTGCAACCACTGCACCTCCATGCTCTCGGCGCTCATCTCAGGGGAGAGGCAGCAAGGAAGGACTGCGACTTATCCCACAGAGGCAACAAGTGGCCTGTCCAGTCCAATCACTGAACTGGGCTGGGGAAGAGTGCAAGACCAGAGGGAAGTGAAATTGGAAAGAAGTCATGAACAGTGTTAATGCAACTTCAGCCGCACCAGACCATAAAGGTGGACTGTAACAGGGGGCCTCCTCAGGGCCACTTTCCCTGCGGCCTGCCCACCTGTTCTTGGGCCAACTGCCCGCGTTCTCTCCCACCAAGCCTTGATGTTAATTGATTAATAGAGATGTTAATAAGCGGGAGGCTGTCCATTTTCTGCCCTGGTGCCAGGGTCCACTATCTGCGGCTCCTTTCCTCCCCTGCACCACAGCCCAAGCCTCGCAGATGGCATCTAGGTGTTCTTATCATCACCGGCCCCACAATCCTTCTATCAGGACCCCTCCAAGATCCCTCCATTCAGGCAGCCTACCTCGCCTTCATTCAGCTATCTAGCTCCCTGAAACTATTTTCCCCCTTGGGTGTGGTCCCCCCAGGACCCTTGGCTACCAGCCCTGGCCCACCTCCAGGCCAGTTGGGATCCCAGGCCCTCAGCTCTTGGGCATCCCTCACGGTGGGCCCCTGGCCCTTTTGACTGTCCTGGTCCTGGCACCAGCATGGGCCAGTTGAGGGTACTCTCTTGATCAGGTCCGAGTCTCTAGTTCTGCTCTCTCCCCTGGGTCTGCCATCCGGGCCCTACAAACA
>NW_005845353.1:0-1195 GCF_000455745.1 Alligator sinensis
ATCATGTAGATATTAAAGTACAGAGCACAAAATGGACAATGTGGAAGGCTTTTTCTGCCTGAGAAGCTTCAAGTAGGACAATGATTAATCTAAGGAGGCTGTGAGTAAGATAAAGGTGCACGTGACCCTGGGAAAATTCAGACAAGCAATTCTCCACAGACAGAAAAGTTAGACAGCTTAAGATGAGCACTTCCCTGCTCCTGCTCTATGTAGCAGACACAGACTTCAAGAGGGCCAACATATAAAGACTACTGGGCATTTAAATGGAACATAATGAAGAGTTGTTTTTGAGACCACATCATACATATGAGACAATAAAAACATAAACCAGTACAAAAGAAACAAGCATTAATATGTCAACTAAGAGTAGGTTCCAGCAGTTTGGATATATCTGCCAGATAAAGCATGACCATGTTTTCTAACCAGATAAAGGACCGGGGCAGTTTGTGCAGGAAGCAGCTAGACAACAAAGTAGCGGGGTTCTAAAGTCACAGCACGCTGAAGCACAAGACTAACACAATAAAGAATTTGCTGGAGGAAGGATCTCTTCTACTAATTTTGCTGCCAGAAGCAATCTTTACAATAACTGAGTCTAAACTTCTGCTTAATCCCCCCAAAATTAGTGATTTCTGTCTCACCAGCCCTTCTCAAACCTGCATGATTTTCTACACAGAATATATTATCAAGTCATGTCTATTATCTTATGTGGATATTCAAAGATCAACAGAGATTTTCCTATAAGGACATCTGTAGCTGCCTTGCCCCTGCTCTATACTGCAAAGGTCAACATTTCCCCAACACAACAAAAATGATCTGAAAGAAACTATTAGAGAGTTTCCTGGCTCTTTTACAGGTGCTTCCTGTTTAGAGAATACTTCTTCTAATCAGGAAGATTACTATATTACACGAAGGTGAAATTTACCCCCTGTGTAGATAGCCTAGGGAAAGCCCTATGCCTCACTCAAGTCCCAATTAAAGGCTGAAGCTGGAATTAAACCTTGCGTGGGCTCTTGGTTAGACCCCAGCACAGACAGACAAATCCAAACAGACTTCTCTATTTATTCTTTTAAAGAAAAAAATACATATTATTAAAAGAAAAAAAAATATATATATATTAATGTTCATTACAATGAGATAGAATAGATGGTATTATTTTGGAATAGATTGGGACTCCTCCCAGGACTGCCAAAAATTT
>NW_005845354.1:0-1194 GCF_000455745.1 Alligator sinensis
CAATCCGTGGCAGGAGCCGGGGCTCTGACAATCTCAGCCGGTCCATCGCCACCGCTCATCCCAGCCAGGCCTTGCCCTAACAATCACCCACGGCCAGGGCTTCCTTTCAGGAAACCCAGCGGACTGCGCTCAGTGAAAAAAAAACATGACCTCCAGGCCAGGCAGGATGCGAGCTGGGCAGCCGGATAACTGCGCCGCGATGCAGAGACGGGGCAGACGGCTAATCAGCTCCTGGCATCAGCCTCTCGGACTGGAGCAAGGGTGGAGACGGGGAGCCACAGCTGCGGGGATTCACGGGCTCATGTGTGCCTGCACCTCGCCTCGCCCCATGGCCCGCAGCACTAATCCAGCCAGGGAGGGGATGGGAAGCAGCACCCACTGCGCTCCCTCCCTGCCACTGCTCAGATCCGGGTGCAGCTGGCACTAGGTGCGATTCGGTGTTTAGGGGAGGCCTTGGCAATCCCACCCGCCCTCTCTGGGGGGTTAATTAGTTCCTGCTCCTCTACGACCTGCAGCCCAGGATCCTGAACCCCATCGAAGACCTGGACGCAACCATATTTCCCCCCCTCCCGCCGTCACCTTCTCCACCCACAGACCCGAGCCCTTGACCTGCTTCTCCTCCCGATGCCTGTGTGATGCAAGGTCCCCCATTTAATTGGAGGGGAAACTGAGGCACAGCAGGGTGGAGGAGGGGGAAAGACCCGAGTCGGAGCTGCCTCCTTTGCTGAAAACCCACGTGCCAGAGCAAGCCAGTCTCAACCGAAGACTTCCAGGATGGCTCTGGAGGAAGGAAGGAGGTTCCCTTTTGCCTGGAAATGAGCTCTGGGATGCATGCACTAGCACGTACAGAGCCAGGCAGCAAGAAGCCTGCCCCGATCCTGGCAGGCTCCGAGATCTTTATTTCCATCCTCAAACCGTGCGCCCCACGCGCAGATGACAGGATGCTCGGCACGGCGGCATCAGGACGGAGGCCCGCACCGTTTCGAACCCGCACAAGGATTTCTTCACAAGGTAACACCCAAAGCATTCAAGGGGCCGATCGGACCAGACAGCGGAGCGTGCAATACAGCTTTCAGAAGACCAGCACTTTTTCTACGATGCCCACTGGCCAAACAAAGCTGCCACTGCAATCACAAAGGATGTGCTGTACTGAAATGCAGCCACCTCTGGGGTGAGGCCGCACTGCTGTTGACC
>NW_005845355.1:0-1194 GCF_000455745.1 Alligator sinensis
AAGGGGGCCACAATAACATGAAAGGACAACTTAAGACTGACTGAAGCATTCTTCACCTGGAAATTAATGGCCATATGGTCTCTGCTTCCCCGCCCCCCCCCCCCCCCCCCCCCCCCCAAGAGGCTTTCATACTTCCGCACCAGGTTAGTCCAACTGTCCTTCTTCTCCCTTCAGATAGTTCATCCAGTGAGACACAACTCAGTGTAAACTACTTCAGCATCTTCCAGTTAAGTCAGCAAGTATCTGAAGTTTTCCTTGACTGGCTTAAGTCAATTAATTCCAGTTTACAGCAACTCTGTAACCAATAACAATTCTCTGCTAGGTTCCTATAGAGGTGTAGGTTGTAGCCGTGTTGGTCTAAGGACATCGGCAGACAAGGTTCTTCAGGTGGGTAAATCTGATATCTTTTATTAGACCAACTAAATAGTTGGAAAAAATGTCTTAGCCAGCTTTTGGGTTTAAAAACTCTTCATCAGGCTGAGGAAGCATCTCAATTATTTTTCCAACTATTTAGCTAGTTTAATATAAGATATCGGATTTACCCAAAGAACTTTGTCTGCCTAGGGTCTTATAGACAAACTCATGCAGTATAGAGGCCACTACAGTTAGGCTTGTAAAGCAGTTTCCGTCAGAAAAGCCCTAACTTTTACACTAACAGTTTTATGGCCGGTTCAGTTTTTGCTCCAGTATTTTTCATGTTTAGTTTCTACACCCAGGTGGCCTTTTCCTTTATAGCATAAGTAAGAATCTTTCAGTAATTTTGCAAACCTGAGTGGGAAAAATAATACAATGATTCCACTGAGAATTCAGGGTCATTCAGGGAACTTCAAGAGCTCATATCTAAGGTAGTATACTGTCTTCAGTCTTTTCTAAACTGGTATTCCACTCACCACCACGTTTTCCAGGGGAAAACATCCCTGTCACTCTAGCTGGGATTTCTTCCCATTTAGCAATATGGGAAAGGTAGGGAAATGGTGATCTCTGATAGCTACTTGAAGGGATCATGGCTTCCAGGCTAAAAAATCATCATTTAAGGAATCCTTACCCCAGAGCATCTTGTCTTCTGAATTAGATAGGATATAAAGTTATACACCAGTGATATAGCATGTCTATGAATGCTCAGTAACATCTGATTTTTAGCTTAATGAAGCCCTGTTCCCTTGTCATGCACATTCTCCCTGAGCAAAGGCCCAG
>NW_005845356.1:0-1193 GCF_000455745.1 Alligator sinensis
GCCGTGACTTGAAGAGATGATGGAACAAATTGGGCAAGTGCTGTATGCATCCATGTTGTATATGACTAAGGGGGATTGGCAGGTTCCTGTGGCTCATAAGGACCAAAAAAATCCAGCACTGGGCATGCCATGGGGTTTATATGAATTTAAAAGAACGCTATTCAGCTTGCATGGTGCGGTGGCGACATTACAATGACTTATGAATAAGGTATTAGTGCCCCAGCCAGCCTATGCTGCTGCATTCATCAATGGCGCACAGCACGTGCGGGCACTCCAGGCTGTGTTACGAGAACTGAGAGAGGTAGATCTGATTGCTGTCCTGTTCCCTCTGCTGGCAAGGCTTCAGCATCTCCCGAGCTTGCCTACAGCCAGGCTCCCCTTGCCAGCAGTCCCACTGCAGTGCTCCTTCCCCTTCAGCCTCCAGGGTCAGACACAATGCTCCAGCTCAGGCCCCGGCTTATCTCCAGGGCTCCTGTTTTCCTCTGCTTAAAAATTGCACCTTCTCTTATACACCCCCCCCAAATTTTCTGATTAAAACTCCCCAAATCCATGTTTTTCCATGATTAAAATGGAACGCTCATGAGGACACAGGTCCAGCTGTGGCTGTCCCCCTCACTGCTTTGTGGTGCTGAGCAGCCCTGATATGCCAGTGCCCTGCTGTTGCCCCTTACTCCCAACCCGCAGCCCCCTGTCCCTGCCAGTGCACCTCACTCCCAAGCTTTGCTGGTGCCCCTCACTCCCAACCTGCAGCCCTCTGCCCTCCCACCCCAGCTGTGTTGGAGGGGGGCCCCAGCTGTCTCTGTCCCACCTGGGTGACTTGTGCTGGCAGCAGCAGAGCAGGACTGGTCCCAGTGCAGGCTGGATGGAAGAGGAAGGGATGCCTTTGGTACCCCCTGCCCTGGGCTGGGGCTCTCACACTATGCCAGGTGGCCTGGCCATGACCCCTCCTGGGCAGAGTCTCCTGGCCCCCCCTGGCCAGAGTCCCCTGGCCACCCCACCCCTGCAAAGCATGGGCACTGGCCCCAGTGTCACCAACCTGGCAGCTTCCTGCCATCCCCAAGGGTCCCCCACCCCCTTTCTCCATTGGAGGGGCAAGCATCTGCTGTTTGTTCTCTATCTATTGTAGTAGTAGAAGGATAATTTCAGACGTGATTTATTATTAGCTCTTTAAGGCAACCAAGTCCTTGCATCAG
>NW_005845357.1:0-1192 GCF_000455745.1 Alligator sinensis
TTGTGCTAGGTCAGGAGGATCTTCATGCCTCAATATGTGCACATAGGGGCCTGGCAAGATTGCCCCAAATGCCTTTCTCCATTGGCTCCAATCCTTCTTTTTAACAGCACTTGAACACCAAGGTATTGCAGAAAACCCCATCTCACTGCCTCTACTTTCACACCTACAGATCTTCATCTCCCCAGGTGGGGAAATAATACTTCATAGCTCTCCCCGCCCCAGCTTCTCAAGTTATGCAGATTGTACAATGCTTGCAACATGAATGCTACTGAGCACACAAATAGCTCAGCCCAGGTCATGTTCAACACACGAGAGCATTTCAAATCCAAATACTAAGCACAGGGTAGCAGCCACCAGCTCATAATGCCACCACTGACTTCTCATTTTTGGTAACTGGGACCAGACCACAAAATCATTCCCCAATACCCTGCAGTCACTTAGGCCAGGTTTTCCTTCATTGACACCACTATTGAAACCTTAACTATTGAAACCTTCACCATCTGTCATTTGTGTTCTCTTCTTCCATTTATGTTCAGCACTAAATGCCTGTAACATGCTCAGAGGTTTCATCCCTGCATAGAGTGATATATTCTTACAAGACATAATGTGTGGACTTCTGTTTGCTGTGTGTGTATCAGAGTCTTTCTCCTACCTCATTTCCTTTTTCAGTCTGAATTTTGAGATGCAAATACAATAAAGCTCCTCTTTCCTGAAAGCAGCACTCTCTGGGGATTTATCTACTTTTGACTCTGGTTGTTTCTGTC
The DNA here is from genome assembly GCF_000455745.1 of Alligator sinensis. NCBI lineage: Eukaryota > Metazoa > Chordata > Crocodylia > Alligatoridae > Alligator > Alligator sinensis. The sequence continues at coordinate 765 of NW_005845357.1, forward strand.
ATCTTTCTCAGTTGGTGTGTCCTTAGACTCTAGAGTTTAATTCACGGAATAAGTATCAGGGAATAATATAATCCCACTATAATCAGGGAAAACCTTGGCTTTGGGTCAGTGGCATCAGTTAACAATGTTATTAATCCTCCCTCTGCTTGTGGGAGATGAGAAGGATCTTTGTGCCTCGAAATGTGCCAATAGGGTCCTGCTAAGATGGCCCCAAATGCCTTTCTCCATTGGCTCCAATTCTTCTTTTTAACAGCACTTGAACACCAAGGTACTGCACAAACCCCATCTCACTGCCTTTTCTTTCGCACCTACATCATCTCACCAACCAGGTGACATTGCATTTTAATATATTTCTCCCAGTGCACTTTCATATTTTATCTGTCTCATCTTTATGAATGCATTTTTGTATTTTATATTTTATACTTTTA
>NW_005845358.1:0-1191 GCF_000455745.1 Alligator sinensis
GGAGTGGGCGAGTTGCCACGAAGGGTCCCTGCGCACGTGAACACCGCTCCAGGGCACTGCCACCCTTAGCTTCGGGATGCTGCAGCCCTGTGGTACCAGCACTCGGAGCCCCCCTTCCAAGACCCTGCTCGGCCCTTCCCTGCTGAGCAGCTCCTCCAGGGAAGTTCTGGCCCGAGTCCCTCCTTGCTGTGTGCCAGAGCCGGCAGGGCCCCTGTTTTAATAGCTATCATGTGCTTGCAGCAGTGCCTACCTTGAGCTGGATGCTTTCCTAGCCAACCAGTGGGCCCACTTCTGGGACCTGCAGCAGGGCACTGGGCAGTGGCTGGCTGCATGGGGAGGAGGCTTGGCCGGCGCTGTCAGCACACACCTGTGCAGACCACAGAGATGCTGCTGTGGAGTAGATACCTGGTGCTGCAGGTAGGCCCCGGGCAAGGCGGCAGCACTGTGCCAGCCCCCACAGGGAGGCGAGGGACCCCGTGCAGGTGGGCCCAGAGCACACCTGCCTTGCACCCTGGATGCCCAAGCGTGGGGAAGCCTGCAGTGAGGCGGGGCTGGGGCAGGCAGGGGCCCGGGAGGTCCCCAGAGGCGCCAGCAGGGGGCAGGCCTCTGGCACGTGTGCGTGCAAGGAGCTGCTGGTGCTCCCTGTGCAAGGCTGCCTGGAGGCAGCTGTGCCCCAGGTGCATCCCCCGTGCAGGGCTGGCAGGTCTCTAGGCTCCAGGGACAAGCTGCAGGGAGAGGGGGGCTGGGGGCAACTTCCCTCTTCCCACCCCCCCGGACTGATGGTGCTACGGAGCAGGGACGGAGGGTTTCTGCCCCAGGGCTGCTTCCTGACCTCTGCCCCCCGACTCAGCTGCAGGGCGGCCAGGCCAGCCCACGCGGCTGAGGGGGGCTGCGGGCTCTGCAGCAGCACCCCCCGCTCCCCATTGTGCCCTGAGAGTCTGGGGGTGGTAGGGTAGGGGCGGCTGAGTCCAGCCTGGTGCCAAGAGCAGGGGAGAGCGTTCTTGCCTTGCAGGCCCCTGACCCCACTTGCTCCCCCGTGCATCACCTAACTTTGGCCCGTGCGGGGCCCTGCGGCTGCCTGCGGCATGGGCTGGCTGCATCTCGGCTTGCTGCGATGGGCTAACCTGCACGAGGGCCTGCTCCGGTCATCTCCCTTCCCCATGGTGCCTGCGTCCTGCTCCTGTTACTTGC
>NW_005845359.1:0-1190 GCF_000455745.1 Alligator sinensis
CCATGTTGGTCTAAGGACTTAGGCAGACAAGAAAACATTGGTCTAATAAAATATTGGTCTAATAAAACAGTAGGTTTAATAAAATATATCACATTTGCCCAAATAACCCTGTCTGCCAATGTGGCTATAACCAATACCTTCCCCCTGCCCCCCCCACAACCGAGCAATGAAGAAAAGGAGTTGCTTAGCATCTCTCTCCCCGCAGAGAGGTAATTCTGACACCTTTACTGCAAGTATAGGCTCCCAGTGATTACCACATCATTTGTCTTCAACAATGATGACAAAGTCAGAAGCAGACAGAAGCCACATGGAGGCGCAGAACCCACAACCTACTGTTCTAGGGAAGATGGGTAACAGACAAACTGGCTTAATGGTACCACTAGGCTATAAAAAGCCCAACTCCTTCTGAAAGCCTCCTATTCTGGCCTATTATGTCTCTCCTTCCTGTCTGTCCCATGTCACAACTTCAAGTAGAGAGGCTGATGCATGGTTCTCTTAGCACCTATAGCTTGGTGGACAATGCCCTTGCCTGGGTGTCTTGGGTTTCAGTCTCTGCTTCCCCACAGCTCATTTTGCATTTTACCTTGCACTGTCTTTGGCTAAAAATAAAAATTATGACCTATGACATGTTGTTTTCTTAGGAAACTGTCACTGGACTACAGAGTCAGTTACCTCTTTACATTTGCTCATTTAGGCCCTGTCAGTCTTCTGCTCCCATCTAGCTCCAGATTGGCAAAGCCTGAGAGGGATAAGTGTTGCCAAGATGCATTCTGCATTTTATATTGTGACATTATTTGATAAACGGATAGGCTTCATCCTGCGTGCAGAAATCTGGATCTTGCACTTCCAAAATCACGATCTGGGAAACTATCATTCTTTTGGCTCCTGCTACAAGTCAAAACATCCTCCAGTCTTGTTGAATGCCCTAAGCATTACTATACGATAAACAGAAGAGAACTTTCAGCTGGCCTTTCCAATACTGCAGGATTTCTGACCTTTAGTCTGTAGAACTTCTCCACTACATTCTTTGAAAAACCATACACCATCCTGTATAGGGACCAAAGCTGGTTGACTGCTGCCAGAACACCTCGTTAGCCAGACAGAAGTTACACTGCAGCTTCTTTAGGAACACACATCACAATTATTTGCCTTGCTTCTTCAGAAATTTTTGGCCTGCTGGTGTCTCAGGA
>NW_005845360.1:0-1190 GCF_000455745.1 Alligator sinensis
CCGGCATGGATGAGATCCCGGGGAGATGGGCACCCCCAGAGCCTGACAACACAGGGCAGAGTCAGGAGGGCCCTCAAGTGTCCCAGCCTCCCCAAGGGACATGCACAAGGAGGGGCACTGTGATCAGCTTTGGGATAGGATCCCTTGTATCCTTGCTCTGGGCTGGGGTGTGGGGCAAGCAGTTTAGCTTCTTCCAGGCTCAATTTGGTCTTAATTTGCAATCTGGACACTGGGTGTTGCCAGAGAGTCCTATGTTACCAGGAGCCACCAATCTGGGGTGATATCTGGTTGGAAAGGGTCAGGCAGAGTCCTCCAAAGTATGCTGGAGACAGCCAGGACCAAGTGATCATGATGCCACATTCCCTGTGGCTCAGGTCAGGGCACTCAAGGCCCTGGTGCAGTGGGGGAAAAGGTTGCTGGTCCTCCCTGGTGGATGGATGGAGGGAGAAGGCATTAATCCCTTGTAAAGAATTGGTCCAGATCCTGTGCAGGGACCTGGGGTGGGGGTGAGGGGGCAGTGCCAGGCCCCTGGCCCTCCTTACCAGCCTGTCGGTGTAGGGGGAGGGCTCGGTGGCTGCCAGGTCATAGTACGGCGTCTGCAGCGGGAGCTTCTGGATCTCCTCCTCGTGCTTCATGTTGTCGAGGTGCACGACCTGGGCAGAGCGGATGGGGATGGGGTCACAGGGGCAGCTGCGACCTCACTCCTGCCACCAGGCTGGGAGCAACCCCTGCCCCATGGACACCATGGGCAGACCCAGATTCCCCTGTGGCTGCAAGCCAGGTCCAGGCTGCCTCTGGACCCAGAGGTCTTGACTCCAGACAGACAGGAAAGCACTGGGCCACTGGCCACTGTCCCCTAGCCCACATGCCAGGCTGAGGCTTGCCAGGGCCAGACATGGTGTCTTCAGAGCCTGGCACTGGGGCAGGAGCAGGTACCTGGATGTCTTCTGCTGTCAGGTGGGTTTTCATCTCCAACTTCCTCTTTGGCGGAGGGATGGGCTTGTGAGAGGGGGGCAGGTCAGTTCTGCAGGAAGAGAAACAGGCACTGGTTAGACCAGGGAGGCAGGGCCCTGCCGTGCACCCCCCAGTGTGGCTCATGCCCTGTGCTCAGATGGACCACAGCAGGCCACACAGGTGCCCGAGTCCTGCCCAGACACCCCTGGGCTCCAGCAGGTGCAGAGACTGGGCTT
>NW_005845361.1:0-217 GCF_000455745.1 Alligator sinensis
CGTACGTGAACAGAAGTGGCTTTAACCCATCCCTGGAGAACACCCATTGAACACGCGCAGTAAAGGATTTGCGCCCAGTGAAAAAAGTGTCAGCATCGAGGCGTGGCCATGAGTACGCATGCGCACTTGGGAAGAGGTGGTGCACGGTATTTGCGCTTCATTGGGCAAGTGAAGCACGCATGCGCTGGGCAGGGAGAGCCCCGCCAGTTAGGTACCT
>NW_005845361.1:447-1187 GCF_000455745.1 Alligator sinensis
ATCTCCCAATCCAATGCGCAAAAGTAGCCATAAGCACGCATGCGTACTTGTGTACGGGTGACCACCGCTTTGTCCCATCAAGTGCCAAAAGAATTGCGTACTTGCCGGACTGACAGGCTGATCAGCTGAAAACCGAATTTATCAATAGTGCTGGTTAATACATATGCGCAGTGGTAGCAGTGAAAATACATCGATCGCCGATATTGTCGATTCACACGTGTCTTGGGAAACAGGGCAGTGCCAACAAAGGGAGTCATTGTTGGGTTTCCATGGTTACAAGGGTAATGACGACAGGACGCGCATCGAAACGATCACGGCACCAGTCCCGATGCGCATGCGGAGTAAGCCTGATCGATGGCGTTCAATTCTCGGGCGAAGACAAAGGGGCAGAAATGCCCGCCTTTACCTCTCTCTGTCAATTGGGGCCGGAGTCGCAGCTGCACGGTTGCGAAGCCCGTGTGCGGGAATGCGACCTGAGTGTTGAAGCGATTTCTCCGGGGCGCCCCAGCAGGAGCACCAGTCCAAAGCTGGTTCACAACCGTGGGACTAAAACATCGATGACCGACCATGAGTACCCATGCGCAGACAGCACATGTCCTTTGCCTATGAGTGGGCGAACCAAATACGCATGCGCACGGAGGTTATGGGCTGATTAGCAGAACACCGCATTCATCGATAATGGTGAGTTCGCATGCGCAGTGCTCGCCAGACAAAGACATCGATCGCCGATATTGCGGATT
>NW_005845362.1:0-1185 GCF_000455745.1 Alligator sinensis
GGATCTTAAAGCAAACCTTAAATTGCCTGAAATATCAGTTTATCTGTTTGCATGCAGGGATTGCTTCACCCCCCACGGGAACAAATGTCACTAGAGCAGGACTGGGAAGAAATGACAAGAAGGGAAGTGAAGAATTAAAAGTGCAGGGGAGATTTAGAGAGGCTGAATGAATGTGCCTACCTGAGACGGATCCTCAAAGAGCTTTGACATCGAACCCCGGTTCTTGCAGAAGTTGGATCGTTAACAGTCACAGGTTGTCAGTACTGCAATCTGGCATCTCCCTGGAACGGTGCCGCTTCCAGGAGCACTTTTCGGTGTGCTCCATCACAGGCTTAAATGTGAACTTCCAGGTCTCCTAAGGAGTCAGAAAAAAGGGGCTGAAGTGGAGCTAGGGCCTTATTTGCAGCAGTGCCACAGGGTTCGGTTGTGAAGTTGAACCGGCCCCTCTTGCCTGGCTCTGTGTCTAGTCACCTGTCGTACAGGCTGAAATGGAGGGGAAATGTTCCAGCTATTTTTATACTTTGCAAACCTGTTGCTAAGCACTGGTGTCCTGTGTGGTCAGTGCAAGGTGCCACGACACACAGCAGTGACAAACGGCTGAGGAGAAGGTCTGAGCTTTCATCATGCTATTCCTGATAGCCTGCTTGCTATTAACTGTGCTGAGCCCACTGGATGGGGCAGAGGGGCAAAGCTGGGGGGAAGCAGCCTTTGCACTTCCACATTTTGCAGCTGTGGCAGGGCCAGACGAAGTTTTGGAGTGACAGAGGATGCTAAAATGACATTTTAGATGTGTCCTTCTGACCAAAACAGATGGCGCTCCAACTGGTGAACTGTGGCTTCAGAGGAGCTCTGGGATATGTCTGTACTCTGTACCGTGCGCAGAAACAGGCCTCATCCTGAGAAGGCGGGTAAATTAGCTGGTGCACAGTTCTGTGCATCCTCAGCTAAGCTGCTCCCAGCACCTGGGCTTTTGCATAGAGGTAGCTACAGGTGTCTCCATGCTGCACTGCATTGTGCTGTGTAGACACAACCTCTGCACTACAAGCTGCCACGCTAGGGCTGGACCTCAGGTGGGCAGTAGCTCCCTTGTTTTCACATTCACCCTGTATTCCCCCTGCTCACTGGACTCTATTCTTTTGTGGGAAATACAGCAATAACCTCCTAGACCGGATGCCAAGACTCCAG
>NW_005845363.1:0-1183 GCF_000455745.1 Alligator sinensis
GTGGTTTGGGTCTTTTGTAGCAAAACAAATTTCTGGCAATGTTGTCTACGAGTCAATGTTTTGAAAACTCCCGGTTACCTCTACCTTTGTGGTAAACTGTGAAAATATTAGCTTGTTTTCTGAATCAAGCTAGTGCTAAGTTGAAGGTCCTAATAATTTCCTCTGAAAAAGGAACCTCTGAGTGTCAGCAAGTTTTATCCTCCCCTCCCAGTGTCACCTGTCTTCAATCATCTCAATAAGACGAGGAAAGTAGCTGGCCCGGCAATTTTTAAGATGGAAAAACATTGGCATGGGCATGTGAAATACCGGGAGGCAGAGGACAAACTAATAATCCCCAGCAACAAGGAAAACAATTATTTAATTTCAAGGTGTGACATGCACAACAGAAGATTTTGCAGCTGATAACCAAAAGAAGGGTGTTTTCCATGCACCAGGAAGTTTAGGAAGCTGTATAAAAGGGCTTGCAAACCAGTGCTCTTTACTCGCTTCTCCTGATTTACTCTCCCTGGTAAGCTAGGTAAGTCCATTTGAACTCAATTTCTTTTTAACTATGGGGATACTGTGTTAAACAATCTTTAACATTAGGACTGAATCTTGCCTATATACTTTGCAATATTCTAGGATATTAAAGGGAACTAAGGAACTGCAGAATGGGAGCAAAGGGAACTAATGGGAACTAAAGGGAACTAAAGAATGAATGTTGGGTGTTTGAATCATTGAGACAAACTTCATACTCGGCTTTTAACTCAGTTGTGCACAGAAGAAATTCCACAGCAAGTCCTTTCCACGCTTTCTTCCTGTTCTCGGAAGCAAGTGCCACTTGGCATTATTGAGGACAGGAGAAAAGATGAAGAGAATTACTGTCCTGATCCACTGGGTTTTTGTGTGTGTGATTAGAAATATCGGGTGCCATAAGACCTTCTTTTTCATGTATTCATTAGCAAACTTGCTGAATCACAGCAGGTGAATCGCTAAGAATTTTTCCTACATGTCCCTACCCTGGTCTGCATGAAACGTTTTCCACAATTGATGGGAAGTGGCACTCTTCCCCCAAAAAAAGGCCAGTGTTTCCCAGTTTCAGTAAGTGCTTCGAGGAGAAGGGGGCTATAGAGGGGCTAGACAGCAGAGCAGCCTAAGGGGACTGGAGCGACAGACAGAGAAGAAGAATTGGGATCCAACATGT
>NW_005845364.1:0-1183 GCF_000455745.1 Alligator sinensis
TTTTAATCATGGAGAAATGTGGATTTTGGGTAACTTTTTTAAATCAGAAGATCTGGATTTTATTTTTTTTTACCAGAGAAAACCAGGATCCCTGGGTCTCTGCCACCACTGAGAACAGTCCAGTTCCATCCTGTTTGGAACCAATCTTCGGGTAGTTGAAGGCTGCTATTAAATCTCCCCTCAGTCTTCTTTTCTCCAGATTAAATAAGCCCAGTTCCCTTAGCCTCTCCTCACAAGTCATGTGCCCCAGCCCCCTTACTATTTTGTTACCCTCCAATGGGGTCTCTCCAATTTGTCCATTTCTTTAGTATGGGTCCCAAAACTGGACACAGTACTCCAGATGTGCCCTCACCGGTGCTGAATAAAGGGGAATAATCACTTCCCTTGATCTCCTGGAAATGTTGGCTTACAAATGGTTTTAAAGGTTTACTTTTGAAAATTGGCTTATAGTGATATATATATATAATGAAAATAAAGTTTGGATGTTTTCAGTTACCCAGGATGTGTGGCCTTGCTGTTTTCCTGCCTTGGTTAGACACCCTGTCTGATTGTGAAGGCTGTGTGACTGTGAGACCCAAGCTTTAGTGCCTGCTTGCAAAAAGACTTAAGCTTTCTGGTTTTGGGTAGACAGACAATTAGGAGGATACTTGTAAAGCCCCAAATTAGGAGATGGGCATGTAATAGGTTTGTGAAAATGGGGTTTTGGCTGACAACACACGATATGTTGCTGTGTGACCAGCCAGTGACAGCCATGGATCAAGAGTCATCAGGAGTCATTAGGAGAAGAAAGAATACAAAAGGAAGAGTTTTCAAAACAGAGGAGAGGGAAACAGTTGGCATCAGCTCCTGACCTCCAAGGCTGCTGACATTGGATCCTCAAGCAAAGAACCTCAAGGTGGTGTTTACGTGCCAGCCAGACAGATCGCTCACCTTGTGTATATTCTGGGACTGGAGTATTTGGGTAATGTATACTGTACTTGCTTTGCCTGCATTGCTTTTATTTCCTATCACTGTGTATCAATAAACTCAACTATTATCAACCAGCAGGGGCTGTGGTCGATCTGAGAGTTGTGCTCACCCAGAGCAAAGGTATCAGGGCTGGGTTGTGAATCCGTTGCCAGCAGGCAAGACACCTACCAATGTGGCCCAGTACACTGTTAGCCTTCTTGGCCACAAAGGCAAA
>NW_005845365.1:0-1181 GCF_000455745.1 Alligator sinensis
ATGGTGGTCCCGCCTCTCTTCATTTGGGACTCCACTTACCTGCTCCTGCCATACCCTGCCTCATGCGGCCTTACACCAGCCAGCTGGACCCCCACCAGGCCCACTGCCAAGTGTGCCTTCAGCTGCCTCGAGGACTTGGCTTTTTGACTGACTCTGAAGGAAAGCACAGTAAAATATTGCCTCTGAAAAATTTAAAAAGCCAAATAAATCGTGCTGCATACTATTGCCTGAAGCTGATTACACAAAGGATCTGCTTTAACTGAAAGGCAACTATTTTTGCTACAACTGTCCTTCAAAACATGTTAAATAGCTTTTACTAATTTAAGAGACTTACGGTTCCCCTCCTGAAACACACATACATATATACTCCTACCTCATCCCTACCCAATTATTGATTTTGGCAGTTCCCTGGGGTCCTTGTTCCAGTCACAATTCTTTCAAGGAAATGGAGCAAGTTGTAGGCCCTCTCTGGCTCTCATCAGAAAGAACATCAGTTGGGGTCTTTGCAAGCAATTATAAGGCTCCCTGTCTCTTGCAGAGTAGTCATTAGGGATATACTGCTTCTTGCTTTTTCAACTCATTCTTATCAGTGTCTGCTGCTACCATTACCAGCCACTTGACATTTCCAGTGCCTACACTAGCAGTAAGTAACTGAAAAGCAGTAATCAGCTATACATGTTTACACATGCTAATGTTCTGATTCACAATAGACATTTTCCACATGGGACAAACTACAGCAATTTGAAATGGCTGAGGAATAGAAGAAGTGTTGGGAGCAATAACAGATGAATTGTGTATGTTGTGCCACTACTGTGCTGTGCTTTCTTTATGCCTTGGTGATGTTTCAAAAAGTTGGTAATTTCACATGTGACTTGGGAGTGACTGAGTTAGCAACAAGACTGCAGAAAAGGATCTGGGGATTATTGTAGATTACAGAGTGAATATAATTTAACAGTAGGGGTGCGCAAAGTGGGCCCTATTCGATTCAGATTTGGCCTGAATAAGGGACAGTGATTTGATTTATTGATTTGGATCACTATCCCTGATTTGATTCAGCAGAATCGGAATCAGAAGATTCAATGCCAATTTGGAGAATCTGAGATTTGGACATAGATGCAGTTTAAATGTTTTCTACATACTTTGAGATACCAGCGCAGCTTGTGAATGCTGTTATGCTGGGG
>NW_005845366.1:0-1179 GCF_000455745.1 Alligator sinensis
CTGTTTCTAGCCCAGGGCAAGTATCTCAGACTGAACTGGTGAGCCCACATCAGCAGTCTGTTACAAGTCTTTCCCTTTATATTATAGTAAGAACTTGAGAAAAATTTTTGGGAAAAAAAACCCAACATTGCAAACATCCTTTTGGTGCCGAGGAAAGCAACTGGGGAGACAGAGTCTAAGTCTCTTGTGCTTCTCACCCGCATTCAGTCCTCCCTGAAGAACAATTTGCAACCTTATCCCAATTTTGCTAAAAAGTAGAGGGTATACATTTTTTTCCTCCAGTGGACCAGTTTTCTGCTGGAAAAGCACTTCAAAGAACCAAAGGGTTGAGCAAGGCCCTGCTAGTTTCAGCAGCACCACTTCCAACACAAGCCAGGCCAGCTGTCCAGCCTGCCCACCTGGTAAGCTACGCAGCCAGAAATAAAAGGCTTCACAGGATGCAACTTGCAGTCCCTCTGCAACTTGGCTAATGAAGTACCAGAAACTGCCCGAGGCTACATAAAGGCAGAACTGGAAGGAAAAATCTGCATTTTTAATGTGAGCCTTTGGACTCATGTACGTCACCACTTCATGCAGTACACGCATGTTCCAGCACCAACTGGAGCACGGCGGTGCGGTCTGTAACCACCGCGTTATGCCCTCCTCTCCAAGCCAACAACAGAACCCAAGAAGCCTTACACGTGAACTCTGCTGCTTCCTTGGTTACCTACATGACAGGCAAGGTGTGAACCATGTAGGGACTGGCTGCGTGGAGGATAACAGCCGACTTCCATACAACTCTAGTGCCAACTTTGGAAGTCTGCGCTCTCAGTAGTGCTGTAGCGCACTACTGACAAGCCACGCAGAGAAGGGCAGACATGGGCGTGATCAAGTAGATGCTGTAGATCACAGGCAGGAGAAAAGAGATAAGGATGCAGATGGACCCAGAGCTCTGCCACTTCTATCATTTAAGTGCTCAACCTCAACCTCATTTTTCTGTTTATTCCATGGAGACTCATCTCAAACTATACTTATGCCTCTTGCCACTGCTCTAGAGTCATGAAAACGCATTTGTGCATCCCCACTTGAAATCCAGTCTGCTCACTGGATTAGATCAGAAGCTGTTCCCTGTTCCCAGCCTTGGCTGCTTTCAAGGGGATTAGGCCAAGATGCAGAAGTGTGGCTAAGCAGAAGGCCCCA
>NW_005845367.1:0-1177 GCF_000455745.1 Alligator sinensis
ACAGGAGGGGAGAGAATGACAAATAGGGTGGTAGAAAGGGAGGTTTCTCAACTGCAAAGATAGGTTTGATGCCGATTCCACTGACATCAGACAGTCTGCCAAGTTATAAGGGAAATCTAGGCCCTAAAGCCGGCCAGGGCACAAAGCCCACCAAAACTCTCGGAAGAGGAGGAGATGGTTGGTAGTCAAATCTACGTGATTTCACCCGTAATCTCTTTCACAACAACTGCTATTCCGATGCTAAGCTTCATCTGATGCAATTTCCCTTTATGTAAGCGGGGATAATAAATGAGTTGGCTTAGCATTAAACACCTTAGACTAATTGTGCATCTTGCTCTCCTTCCTTTCAGGGTTCGATTTAGCATTTGTCGCCTATCCAGAGGCTCTCTCCCAGTTACCAGTTGCTCCCCTATGGTCCTTCTTGTTTTTCTTCATGCTTTTGCTCCTGGGTCTGGACTCTCAGTTTGCTACCATAGGTGAGTAGGAGTTAAAATAAAGAAATGCTTCCTTGTGAATGCTAATTGCATTTTGTCTGGTGTCCAACCTGTACAATTCTCTCTTCGCCTGCAGAAACCCTTACCACAACCGTACAAGATGCATGTCCCAAGGTGATGAAGAAGCTGCGAATTCCTATAACCCTGGGAGTGTGCGTAATCCTTTTTCTTCTCGGCCTTGTCTGCGTCACTCAGGTACGGCACCAACTCCTTCTCAGCGTTGGGTTTTGTGGTGCCTCAACCGGCGGGATAGTTTGTACTAGACCTTATAAACACTTTCCCAGTGCGACAATTAATTTGTGCAGCCTTGAACACCTACGTGCAGCACTGTAGGGATTGCAAGTGGCTATTGACTGCATCGTCTTGTTCAGAATTGATTACCCAACAGGACGGCTTTTTTGAACACTTATATTCCAGGCATAAAAAATAGAGAGCTGAAAGGCTTCTGTAGCTAGTTTGGCTGTCCCCTAAAAAGATATTTGTTATAATTTTCCAGTTCCTTAAATACATTTAAGTGGGTTTTTTTGAAGATGGACTGCGATGACCTCATCTGAAACCATAGGTTTATACGTGTCATTGCAATGAGAGGGTTGCTGCCACAAAAAGCAATAGCCCTAATGAACATGTTACGGTGTCATAGCTTCTCCTTTGCCAAGGGAGGTTTAGGATGGATATTAGGAAAA
>NW_005845368.1:0-1176 GCF_000455745.1 Alligator sinensis
GCTTTGAGTTCAAGAAGGAAAAACGTTCTGCCCCTCTGCAGGGGTGTCCTTTCTGCAGTAGCTCAGTTGCTGCTTTTCCTTTCCAGTGCTTCAGGAAACATCCTCATCTGGGAGCTTCCAATCATGGATTTGCCCAATTGCTTCCGGCAGAGTATGAGGATGGCATCTCTCTTCCCAAAGGAGTCACTGAAGGAAAACTTTACAATGGATTTGTACTTCCTCTGGTAAGAGGTGCTGAGGTCATTTCATTCCTTGCTTAGTGACTCCATTTTCCAGAAGTTTCCATCACAGGGATGAAGTTCTTCGTTATAGGACTGGATTCAGGTTATAATACCATTTAAGCCTATTTTGAGGGAACAAATACAAACCTGAGACTGGGCTAAGGTCATTTTGAAAGCCCCACTCCAACTTCTCCTGAGGGGTGCAGAGCAGGAAAGGAGTGACACTTGCACTTCACAACTAGTTCAGCTACCCTCGTGCAGAGAAGACGACTCATCCCATGAGTCAGATCTGGCCCTCAAAGCTATGTTGCGCTATCTGTGGGACTTCCCATGGCTCCAGAAATTTGGTGGCAGGTGAGTGGTAGCAGCATTAATTGCTGCTCCCATGCTGCCAAATTACCTGGCCTGTAGGGCTATCTACAGGTCTGAAAATGTGACCCTGCCCTGGTGCATGGAGTTGCTCCATAGCCGTATCCAGGTGTGTGAGGTGTGAGGGTAGCGGGGATTGCTCCCCCACCCCCACGGCGCAGCACCTGCTGAGTCAGGGCTTTTTTTCAAAGTGCCGGGAACTGGGGCAGGTGAGGCAGCCATTGCGGGGATGGAGGAGTGGGCGGGGGATGGGCCGGGCCTGGTGGATTCAGAGATTTGGCTGCTGCTGAATCTCTTAATCAGATTAGGCCGAATCTATTCAGGACAGTGATTCGAATCACTGAATCAAATCACTGTCCCCTGAATCGGCCGAATCCAAAGTGAGGGACCAATGAAAAGGTCTGAATGGATTCAAAGGTCTCGGGCGGGAGAGGGAGGATTGGGGAAGAGGGTAAGGGACCATGGGGGGGACCCCTGCCAGGCCCCATCCCCCTGCCTGCTCCCCCAGTCCCCCCAAGCACTCCCAACTCCCTCCCGCTGTTCCAGCCCCCCGCCCCCGGGCTGCCGTGCCCGCCCCCGCTCCCAG
>NW_005845369.1:0-1175 GCF_000455745.1 Alligator sinensis
GGCGACTGCCCCAGGCCTCGTGCTTTGGGGGGGGCCCTGCGAACAGTGCTGTACAGCCCGGCTGCTCACCATCCTCCCCCCTGCTCCGCCGGCTCCAGCCGCTCGCCACCTGCCCCCCACAGGCCCTGCACAGGCTGATGTGCCCTGAGCCCCACATACCCCTAGGAATGGCTTTGGCTACAATTCAAGTATAATAAGGAACCAGATGCTCAGGTAAGGCCAGAAAATAAACCACTGAAGAGACTCAAGAAATTAAAAATGTTCAAAATGATGAACCTTTAGGGATGTGAGTTGATAAGACCTGGTCAAAAAAAGCCTGCAGACAACATACAAAAACCATGAGAAGAGTGGGAAACTTCAATCAAGCCAGTAGAGATTTCTCCACCCACCACAACCCTCATCCCTTCACAGAATGTCTTTTTCATCTAAATATTGTGGTTCTTCAGGAAAGGTCATTTATAATAGTAAATTACTAAGTTTAAGGTTAAGGAGCCTGACATTACTTTCAACCCTATCTAGTCCATGGAAAGCACCACAGTGCTCACTGCCCTGCAAAGGCATTCTCCTTACAGCTGTGAAAATTTCAGAAGCTGAGACTGCACTTTACCACAACATGCCCCATATTTCTGAACTTTCTCTCCAAGCAGGCTTTCAACAGGACTTTTTCATTCCTTGCAGTTTGTTCAGCATAGCAAATGTAATCACTGGTTTCAGCATCCATAATCGTGTTCTGTCCATTACCATGGCGGCCTACACAGCAGTGGGCTATCTTTAAGAAGACTACTCTTGGGCTTTTAGAGCAGAGAAAGGTATCTCACTGCTTGTCTTTGAAGGCTTGCACCATTGCATGTTCAATCAACACATGATCTTCACATCTGCCATGACAAGGCCTGGCATGTGGCCCATGGCATCCACCTCAATCCATTGCTTCTCTTCGTAATAAAGCATTGACTTGTAAACAGATGTTAAAGGACCATTGGAGATCTTGGTTTTTACAACACAGAATACAGTGGAATTTGGAGAACTGAGCTCTGGCCTTTTGCAGATTTTATTTTCCACTCCCAACCCTGAAACCTAAGGGAGACAAACATCTTTACTGTTTAATCACCTGTACTTCAAAAGCATAAAGAATGACTTGTAAAAGTCATAGAATCCTAGAAGTAGGGTTGGAAGGG
>NW_005845370.1:0-1175 GCF_000455745.1 Alligator sinensis
GCTCCAGTCCCTGTGATCTTCATCAACAGAAGGGGTCAGACCGAGCAGAGTGAAAGCAGAGCGTGGCATTATAGCCTGGTGGTGACAGCAGTGCCCTCAGAGGGGAATGGTAGGCACTGACTCTGCTCTCAGGATTGTTTTGGCCTTTGACCAGTGACAGCCATGGGTGAAATGAAATTCTGACAGTAGGGATCAAAACTCAGGACTCCTCCTCCTGGACAGTGCCCTCCTCCACGGCCACAGTCAAGTGTCATCTCGTTCCCTCTGTTTCTCTCAGAGAAAAGGCTGTCCAGTGGATGGTCGAGGCTTTGTCCTGAGTTGAGAGGGAAAACCTAAATGATGGAGATATTCTGGGCAATAAAAATGCCAAACCCCCCTGATTTGAGCCATTCGGGGGGAAAAAAAACAAACTTCTGGGAAGGAAAAAAGCCCCAGCCTGGCAAACATTCTGCTTTATTAAGCTTCTGAATCCTTGGGAATAAAATGATGCAGCTGCAATGCAGCCCCCATTTCATGTTCACAAGGACTTGCAGACTCCGAGTCCTGTGTATGAGTTTCTGCTCCTGGTTGCATGTATTGCACCCCTGTTGTCAAAAGGAAGGGAAATGGTGCAGCAGCTCCTTTTGCCAGGCCCTGGACCCTGGACCCTGGGGAGAATCAGAACTGTCCTGCCCATGTTAGTACTCAAGACACAACTGTCTAATGGAGATATTGCTTTAGTCCTGGTTGTTGGGTTTGTGCTGGAGGAACCAGAGGGTCTGAGCTCTGACCTTGCTGCTGCATTGATTTGCAGAGCAGAGCTGGCTCACGGCGTGAGATGCCAGAGGTCTGGGAGGTTACAGACCAGTCACTGCACAAGCAGGGAGGAGACTATGAGGGGAGAAACTGGCATTGCCCAACTGAAGCCGGACAGCTGTGTAGGGACTCCTTCCACTGCAGCTGATCTACTTTGCTGGCCAACTCCAGGGTAGCCTGTTCTCCTGCATGGAGGGGCCTGATGTGGGCAACAGGCAATGTGTTCCCCTTCCCTGGGGAATCCTTACATCTCCTAGTGCCCCACATGTTTGCTGGTCCCACACCCACAGATACCTCAAGCAGAAGCACAGGTCTGTGCAAGTCCCAACAATGAGGCGCAGGATCATGCGTGTCCTGGGTTAGAGGCATGGGGCACAGAG
>NW_005845371.1:0-1175 GCF_000455745.1 Alligator sinensis
GCCCCAGTCCTGCCTCAGTTATGCTACTAATAAATAAGCAAAGATCTTCAAAGAGAATAGATAGATATGCCTTACAAGAGCTGTCCAGAATTGAAACTAATAGTGGCAAGGAGGGAGTTTACAGGCAAAAAAAAAAAATTAAGATGGACCCCAAAATCCCCCTATCCAGGCCGAGGTGTGCTGTGCACTGGCCTGAACTCTAGACTGTCAAAAGATAACAGACATCCAGCACAGCCTGCTGCACAAGCCTGTTTTCACAAGAAGGAAAGAGAGACTAAATTAGACAAAATCCAGAAGTTTGCTTCCACAACTCAGGGTCTGAGTTTAAGAATGGGTGTATAAGGGTGTTTAACCAAACAAAATCAGTTTGTTGGAAATTATGCCTAATTGTTGGACAAATTAATGAGGACTTGGGTTATCCCCTGACCTCTCCGGTTGAGGGTATTAAAGATTTTGGGGGAAGGAATTAAAATGCATTGGAAATGTGGGCTGACAGAAGCAGCCTCTACCATTACCCTATCATCATATGGGATACAGAGTGACATTACTGAGTTCCCATCCCCTTCTCCCTCCCAATGCTAAGATATGTCCTGAGATCGGGACCCACATGCCATCACTAACTTCAGATAAATCCTAAATGACAGCTGGGCTCCAATACTTGGTTTCCTGCTCTTCCTGAAAAGCTGTTTTCTTCCAGATTTAGTCTCTTCCTTATCTCTCTCCTATTGCTTCTGTCTAACGGGTGCAGCCCAGCCTGGCAGGGCAGTTCCATCCTTTGCAATGGTACCATGAGCCTGACATCAGAAAGGCAGCTCGAAAAGAGGCACAAACAACAACACGATAGAATTTTATCAGGTCTTGAGTGACTTCTTGGGCTGTGTGCTCTGCCTGTTTGTTTCCACTCGTGTCCTGCTGGAATTGCAACTGGAAGAGCAAAGACAGAAACTGCACTTCCGATCCTGGCTGTTGTTTTCTTTTCCTGTGTGCTCGTGCTCTTGTGCATGGAACTGCACCAGCCTATTGCAACAGGCTTTCCCCCATTCTCAAGAAGGACAGTTAATGTCACATTCAGTCCTAACTTGTCACCATAAGGAACTTTAATTAAAACTCTGTCGCTAAAGGAAAGAGAGAAAGGGATATTGTTGAAATGAAAATGTTGTTTCACATTTAATCAG
>NW_005845372.1:0-1175 GCF_000455745.1 Alligator sinensis
CTGCCTCTGATTTTCCTGCCCCTCCCCCCACTGTGCCCCAGCCTAGCTGCGGCACTTTAAATTAAAATAAAAGCCCCACACCCACCAGCTCTGGCAGTAGTGATCAGGGCCTCTGAGGGCTTGTCAGATCCCCCCTGTGCAGCACGGGGCAGTGGGGGGCAGTGGGGATCACTCCCCAACCTGAACCTGCACGGCATCTGCCCATGGTGCGGGTGCAGTGCAGCTATGTTAAAATATGGCAGGTACTTATGGGCATTCATACATGTGCTCTTGGGAGTGTGGGGGGTGGGGGCTGGAGCACTTTAATTAGAGTGGTTCAAGAGCTGCTCTAATTAAAGCACCTACAGCATTTTGTGCATCAGTGTCCCCATGCTTAAAAATGGATTCAGGGGCAATTTAACTAAAGCTCTTCCAATGAGCTTTGGTTAAAGTGCCCACACCACCATTTTAAAGAGAGGGGACTCTGACATAGAAGAGGCTGGAGTATGCTGGAGCACAGTAATTACCATGCCCCAACAGACTTAAGTAATGGAACTGCTTGTGTATAGACACCCTGTATGGGCAATTCTTTCTCTTCAGCTTAGAGGTAGTGGCATTACTTTGGAACTTGAAATTAACGTACAACTTTTTGGATTAACTGTCTGATGTTTATATAACTAAGTGTATTGGTGCAACTCCACTGGAGCTGCTGGGAGCTGTTTTTGACTAATTTGAAAGGTATGACCTGTGGAAGAATGGCCATAGATTTTATTCCTAATCCAGGAGGTGAACCCAGATCTCCTGCTGCTTGGCACAGCATTGGATACACAAATCCACCTTTCTTTTGTTTCTACCATTTTTCAAAGTAGAAATCTCTGTTTCTATTGATTTGAGTTGGCAGATGTGTTTTAAGTAACCATGATGCTAGGCTAAGTTTGTTAAGCTGTATTTCACTTAATAGAATATGGCACTGTTCACATCTATCTGGCAGTTTCTATACTTAGATGGAGCTAATGTCCCCAAAGCTTGCTCTAATGAACTAGAAAAAAAAATGCCACATCTCCCCTTTTGATCACTGGAAATCAGAAAGCAGAAGCTGCTTGTCAAGGATCCATTTAAAAGTACAATCAAAGGGACAGAAAGGTAGGATCCTAGCAAACGCTGATTTCCATTCACATTCTACAAAGAAGTATAAG
>NW_005845373.1:0-1174 GCF_000455745.1 Alligator sinensis
AGGTCAAGGTGTTCTACTGTCTCCGCCTGCTTGGTAAGGAGAGGGGGCTTCGAGTGACACGGGGGTTTCCTTTGAACCTCCCTGTACTGTGCCAAACCCTGGACGGGGGAACGAGAACGAGGAGTGCTGAGGCCACTGAGGTTTGCTCTTTTCTCCTGCAGCCTGTCTCTCCTCAGACCAATGTATTTCCCTTGTGGGCTCCCGGCTCAAGACTGACAAGGAGGGAAGCCGCGTGGCATCCCTCTCCATTTTTAGTGACATCATTGCTGCTGACTGTAAGTATGACCAGAGCAAACGTGCTGACTGCTGTCTTGGCTGACCCTTCAGGAACTGAGTTAGGACTGTCCATGCTGAATTACCTGTCCTGCTCTAGCTGTGCTCAAGAGCCCTGGCTGCGTAGAGCTAGAGCCAGACCTCCATCCTCTGCTGCTCGGTCCCAGAGGGCCAGTAGCACCCTGCATCCTGCTGGATGACACAGGAATGCTGGGGCGAAATCCTGTTCGGACACCTTTCCTGGCAGCACTCTCAAGTCGAGAGGTTTAACGAGCCCTTTTATGGCCCAAGAGACTTTCCCGGGTTCCAAAGTAGAGACAGGAGGTTGTGCAGGTCGCCACAAGCAGGTCTTTTGCAATCCAGGTGCCTCTTGCTGTGGATTGCTCCCAGAACACAGCAATATTGTGCCCTCCTTCTCCTTCTTCCAGTGCCGGAGATGAGCCAGAAAAAATATGCAATAGTCAAGGCCATGAGGTGCACTCTTGGTGATCAGAGCACTGAGGTGAGGTGCTTTGTGAGTAGTGGCTGTGCTGGGGATGGCACATGGACCTGACACAAAATTCCCACCACAGATTCTTGGTATTCTTGTAGAGAGAACTTTTTTTCCCTATCAGTGTCTTCAGGGAAGGCAGTGCAGAGAGTCTGCCCCTCTGCTTCCAGATCTGGGGAGAGTCAGGATCTGGGGAAGTGTTATCAGATTGCCAGTGGGGAGGGGATCTGCTTTCCCTCCGATGCCAATATGGGACTACTGAGTAGCAAAGACACGCTGTTCTCTTGCCTCTTTATAAACCCTAGAAATAAAATTGGAGGCCTGGGGACCCTTCTCCTTCCCTTTCTCCTTTTCCTTTCCAAGGTTTGAGGGAGGGTTTATGCCATGGCCGGTCCCCGCCACCATTAGGAC
>NW_005845374.1:0-1173 GCF_000455745.1 Alligator sinensis
ATCTGACTGTGTGGTATGTGGCGCTGCAGATATGTTTGCAGCACCTCATACCACATGGCTGCGCTTGTCTGGACACACCCATATACATATACCTACTTTTGTTAGTATATAAAGTGCTAATTTACAATGAAATGGATCCAGTAACAAATAGGTAATAGACATAATGTGAGGAATATCATTATGACATGTTTATATCAGTGTGTTGTATCTAAAAGGCGAGCAGATATGTTTTCAGCAGGTATAATTTGGAATAACCTTTCCAGGTTTTTTTTGTATAGGCCACTGCAACACTTCCCTTGTGTCTCTACAAGACCTCTATGAAATAAGGGTGGTTTTATTTCACCTCCATCTATTTCTTTTTCCACCATTCGCTTTTTTGAACAGCATGTATCAGAAGTTAGAAGCTTATACAATATTTTTCTTGAAGTGGGTCCCAAGATATATTTCCTATTTAATGACTCAAGGCAAAGGGCTTTTGCAGAGTAAGTCCCTTTTAGACATTGTTTAGACAGCTGCAGGACACTCTGTCCACCATTGCTATATGATGCATGATTTTGAAACCTAAAATTTGAATAAAAAATAATAGAGCAGGTGTAGAGGAAATACCTCATCTTACCTATTTAATGCCATGCCAAAACATTATTGCAAATTTCTGAGGATTTTTATTAGCATAAATTTTGCTGTGCATGATGACATGATGTTTGAATGTTTTATACTGATCGAACCCTAAGTTAAGTCATAGCAAGTTTTTGTAATACATATATAAGAATAAAAAGCTAGCACTCTTAAAAAATAATAGCCATGTATGCCACATTTTCTGCTAGGCTTTAACTAACTAGTATTGTTCTAAAGCAACCTTAGTGGTTTGTAAATTGTAATGCATGGCCATAGTTGCTGATTCAAGCTTACTCAAGTTTTTACACGTAAATGCTCTGATAACCTTAAATTGCTCAAACTGACAGTCTTGCCAGTACCTAAATTTAATTCAGACATTTCACTCAGGTTTTGAGATGCAGTGAACTATTCAAGTGCAGTTGGAATCCTTTGCACATAATGTCATACTGAGCAAGCTGATGAACTCAGGCCGATACCTTCCATTCATCAGTGTAGTTCAGTATCTCATTAAATGAGTAATGATGTAAAGACTTACACAATATATGCAATTACTGGAGG
>NW_005845375.1:0-1172 GCF_000455745.1 Alligator sinensis
TCCAGGCACATCCCCAGGAAGACGTCGTCGATGGGGTACAGCTCCAAGGTCTCGGAGGCCTTGTGCAGTTTCTTGGCCAGGGGTCCGTCCATGAGGAAGCCCCCGCCGCCCACGTAGGGAGGGTAGGTGCTCTTGTTGTAGAGGGCGCTGGGGATGTAGTACTTGTTCTCTTTCTTGCGGATGGGCCTGGCCTTGTACAGGACGTCCCCGACTAAGAGGTCTTCCTGCTTCTGGTCCTTCAAGAACTCCAGGATGTTGCGGGGGCTGACGAAGACGTCGTCGTCCCCCTTGAAGACGTAGCGGACGTTGTCGCAGTAGATGTTGAGCCACTTCAAGAAGTGCACCTCCTTGAGGGTGAGGTTGAAGAAGCTGTCCAGGAAATCCCACTGCAGGATGTCCCCGTAGATGAAGTTCTCGTAATCCAGCAGCTTCTGGTAGTTGGCCCTCTCCTCCTCCTTGGCGGCCGTGCCCAACAAGAACAGCGTCTTGATCTTCTTGCCCCCCATCTCCTTCTCCTCACCCCAGGTCCTCCGGATGGCTTCGCGCCGGTCGTGCTGCGTGATGATGGACTTGACCACGATGAGCAGGTCGACGGCCCCGCTGCACTTCTCCGGGTGGTTGATCAGCATGGGGAAATACCGGCAGTGCCGGTACAGCAGGAACTGCTGGAAGTTGGGCTCCAGCCCCTTGAACCAGTCTATCTGGGTGAAGTTCGGGTTGGCCGTGCAGTTGCTGGTGGTGACATCCCAGGTTCTCACCTGCTCCTCCGTCACCGGCTCCGCCTCCGCCTCCGGCTCCGCCTCCGTTGGGGGAATCTCCTTCTTGCTCTTCCAAAAGTTGCTGGTGATGGAGAAGATGCTGTCCCTCTTCTGAGCTTTCACCGGCTCCTGGGAAAGGAACGGCTTCTGCGGCTGGCCCGACATGAACTGGCTGGGCGCCATTCCCCGTTGCAGCACCATCACCATGATCGCCAGCACGAAGGACAGGCAGATGCTTCTGTAGATGGTCTTCTTCCTAAGGACACAAGGTATACAGTTAAAGAAAGGAAGGTACGGGCTGGGGGAAGTGCTCCGAGGTCAGCCCGCATCTCTCTTTGGGTAGGCCTAGTCCAGCTCCAAGGCAACCCGAAGAAACAAGCCCCGCTCCCTTGCTCTGACTCCACTTTCTCCACA
>NW_005845376.1:0-1172 GCF_000455745.1 Alligator sinensis
CCAAGGAAAAGCAGCAGGAGCTGGGTCCTAGCCCCAGCCTGCCTCGGTCCTGAGCTCTGCCTTCCCGCTGCCCATCGCGTTCAACTTCCGAAGCCCCTCAATAAACATTTCCAACCCAGCTTATTCTTCCTACCTGGCTTTTGGCAGGAACCCCCATTTCTGCACTGCCTGTATGTGTGCCAGGCAGTGCACAAATAAAGTAGCAAAGCAACGTGTAGCACTTTGGGGAGAGGGCTCAGGTTCATGCTCCTTGTACCCAGACACAAGCTGCATATCCCTAATGCAAACCTTCCCCAATGGTCTTTGCTAACACTCGCTGCCCAGGCTCTGTTCCCGAGGGAGCTCCCTGAAGGTTTAATTTGAGATGATCACTACATACCTCCTAGGACACCCACATAGAAAAGCATCCCCCCATCTGACTCAGGATAGGTCAGTAGGGACAGCAAAAGGGGTAGATAGGTAGGTGGCCAACCTCACCACCTACCTTCTTCATGAACACGGTATCCTGCCGAGAGCACTTGTCCACTTTCAGCTTCAGGACTGAGATATCGCTGATGGTGCTGCAGTTAAAAGCCAAGGGAGAAGGAAAAATCACTGCTACCAAACACAGTTAAACATTGTCAGAGGAAGGGAGCAGGTAAGGCACCGGGAGGGCGAGTGACCCACCCAAGGCCACTGAAGCAAGCCGTGTCAGTGCCCGGGTCTGGATTCAGCAGTTGGGAGCCCAGGACGGCTTCCTACCTCCCTGCATTTCTACCACGACGGTCCCAAAGTGACTGTACTTCCCAGGTGTCATGTATTAAAGGAGGTGGGTTAGAAGCACAGGATTGTAGGGCTGGAAAGGACCTTGAGGCTGGTCTGTCTGATGATGGTGGCCGATCCTGGAGAGGGAAGGACTGGCAGGCTGCAGGTGAGGAGCCCTCAGACTCTGGGGATGAGTCTGCCAGTCCTCAGGTGGGCAGGCCTGCCCAGCCCCCTCCTCCCCAGCACCACCGCTGACCCATAAGAGACAAGCCCCAAGAGACCACCAAGTCTCGGGCTGTCCAAATGGCAGCCTCGATGGTTCAATCTTAGTCCACAGGGATTGGAAACCCTTGCAGGTGCCACAGACCCTAAACTAACACCCGGGGGGACTAATGCCACCACCACTTGCTCCCCAACACGTGGTGGGA
>NW_005845377.1:0-556 GCF_000455745.1 Alligator sinensis
CCTTTTCCGCCTGCTGTTGTTCCCATAAATCAATACATGCCTGAACAATTCCAGTCATTTGTTTCCTTTCCAGCCTAGACCCAACTGCTGTAATTTTCCTTGTAACTTCGGCTGTAAATTCTTTACACAGGTGGTGACTATCAACCCTCGCATGTTATCTGCAGCAGGATCGATGCCGGTATGTCTTTGGATTGCTGCACAAAGTCGATTTTGAAAATCAGCTGGATGCTCGTCAGGATTTTGTTTGCAAATTTCTACTTTTGTCCAATCTACATGAGTCTGAGCTACTCTGGTAATGGCGTTTAGCAAAGTAGCTCTAGCATTTTGCACATTTTGCAGTCCTTGATTTTCTTCATAATTGTAATCATTTTGTGGCCAAGGGGTGCCATCCGGAATATTCCTAGTTTCTGCAATTAGGAGTCGTTTTTGTTCTGGATTTAACAGACTATTTAAGAGCCAGTTTACATCAGACACAGTGGGATTGTAAATACTAAAGACCTGCTGCAACTTATCTCTAAAATCAGAAGGGCTTTCTCTGAGTTTTGGAAAGGTATTA
>NW_005845377.1:946-1171 GCF_000455745.1 Alligator sinensis
GGAACAGGACTAGGTACCCAGGAATCTAGTAGGTCTTCTGTATCTTCTTGGGTGCGGGTAAAGTTGGGCGCCGGCATAATAGGGTAAAGGTTTTTATATGTTGGAGGGCAATTTGGAGCTGGTGGAACGCTAGGGTTTTTCTCTTTTATAGGAGGCTGAGCCAATTTTCCCTCCCTTAATGTAGCCAATTGCCTTTTTAATTGATCATTAGAGTCTCTGAGACTA
>NW_005845378.1:0-1169 GCF_000455745.1 Alligator sinensis
GAATCAGAGCGGTGCTGTTTATCTGAGTTGTCTTTTATTCGCAGAAGGACTGTAAGAGAAGCCTGTTACAGAAAAAGGCCAGCTGAGGTGAAATCGGAGCATGTTGTTAGAATAAAAATACCGCTGCGGGCCCACCTCACTCTGTAATTAGGATTTCACCCCACCCTGCAGCACGGAGGATTTCCTGCAGCTGTCTTTTGGGCTCTTTGCTCAGGGCTGGAGCTGCTTTTCTGGGACTGAAATTCAGCTGTGCAGTTGGAAAGCATGAGGGGTTTGTAACTTCTCCGGCCAGCCTTGAAGAGAAGAGGAGGAAATGGTGCTGTCTGAGAAAGGCCCCATGAATTTTTAGACAGGTCACTTCCTTCTCGTAGCCATTCTGTTTATTGATGGGCAGTGGGCCAAAGGGACCAAGGTATTTATTTGATTAATAAAATCCTCCGGTGCCTCTCATCATATGAATCACAAAGCACGCGGAGGTGACAAAAAGGGACCCTAATCCCCACCCTTGGGTAGAAATCGGATTCCCGAGGTAGTCCACGCACCCTTCCCCAAAGATCACGGTTGGACTTGTGCAGGAACCAAGTGCAGGCAGGATCCCCTGTTGATAACTGCTCTGGTCCCTGATGTTGGGATCTAGCAGCAATGCCCTAGCTGACGTCTGCTGGGCTGGTGAGCAGGGAGAGAGGCAATCTCTGTTGTATCGTACCAAACGCTGCGTGAGGGACGATTAGAAACAGCATTTGAATGCACTTGCAGGAGATCTTGCAGCCAGTACAATCAAGGGAGGTGTAACATGTTCTAGCAGGCCTGCACCATCCAGACTCTAGCTTCATCAGGGAGGAGCAGTCACAACCTCCGTGTACGAGGAGGATTGCTGAGGTCCCTGCTGTGATCAGGTTCCTCGGTGTGCTACAAATGCAGGGTGAGAGATTGCTGATGCCCTAAAGAGCTTGCAAATTCAACAGAGGAGGGCAGCGAAAGGAAAGAGTATTATCCTCGTGTTACAGAAGGGGGGACAAGGCAGAGAGTGTTAAAGGACCCTAACCTGGATCCAGGACTTACAAGTTACACCTGGATCTCCAGTCTCCTGCTCTGCTGCCCAATGGCAAGACATTCCTTCTGCTTTTTACCTACTAAAACATACATATGTACACACACACACACACACA
>NW_005845379.1:0-1169 GCF_000455745.1 Alligator sinensis
GATCACATTGCCATCATTGTTTGCAATGTAAACACCTAAAAACAACCAACAACACTGTGGCTGTTGGGTCAAAAAGAAAAGAATCCTACTGAATTAAAACTCTCCCACTTCAATTACAAAGTATCAAGGGTTACTTTGCACATCCCTGTTACATGGTCATTAAAAAGAAATGCCCCCTTCTGCATTCCATTCAGTGCATGTGTCAAGCCCATGATGGGACAGGGTGGGATATGATCATGCAGAGGATTTTTGGCGGCACTGGAATGACAAAGAAACAAAGTTTGCAAATGTGATTTAAAGTTTTATCTTGTGAATGACATTGTAAAGTAGTATGTTAGCAAATTTTTTATATTTAAGCAATAATGTTCAAGGCCCAGGGCTTTTCTTGGGGATTAATGATTGGCTGGAAGAGTTGATGGCCCGAGGCAAGGCTGCAGGCCATTAAGCAAGATGGTCATTAATTTCCCAGGAAATGCCCTGGGGTGAGGTCTTTATTACTCTTATGGGCTAATGTTGTAAAGGATACAAAGTTGGTGGGTAGTTTTTTTGCTTTTTTTTTAACTTGGTTGAAAAAATAAACAGTTTAT
The DNA here is from genome assembly GCF_000455745.1 of Alligator sinensis. Taxonomy (NCBI): domain Eukaryota; kingdom Metazoa; phylum Chordata; order Crocodylia; family Alligatoridae; genus Alligator; species Alligator sinensis. Next base: position 588 of record NW_005845379.1, read on the forward strand.
TGGAAATTAAGTACAAGGCATCGTGACAATTTAACTCAGCTGTCAAAGCCAGACATGACAGGCAGCATGCCAGGGGACGTGGAGCAGCTATAAATGGCTGCAAGCAACACGGTGGTGTGTGTAGAGTTTAGGAGTAGTTTTCAGTGCAGCAGCTGCAGGAGCTCACCCCGCCAGATGTGTTCGTTACCTTTAAGAAGGGCCAAACAAGGTTATGGCCATCAAAGACTTTAATAGACCTTGACAGGCTACTTGCAGCAAATTATTTGAATTTATTTTTTTGCATTTATCCACCGTCAGATTTTTTTTCAATTAATTTATCTTTCACGATGATTTAACTTTCCTCTTTCTGTATTTGCAAGGATACTTCACTCTATGGATTGCTTGGGGACTAGCTGACATGCATCCTATTTAAATATTTATGCTCCCCTTGCCCAAGTTCACCATTTGTATTATGTGGCTAAGTATATGGTATTGTCTTTGCTTCAGAGAAGTATAGGTTTGGAAGGGATTTTGATGGCCATCTGGATGAATGCTGCACAAATGCAGGGTTTGTTGGTTGTCACAACCCAAAGTTGTGGTTTT
>NW_005845380.1:0-1168 GCF_000455745.1 Alligator sinensis
AGGAAGAAGTTTCTCATGCGGAGGGGGCTGAAGCACTGGAACGTGCTCCCCAGACAGGTGGTGGCATCTCCATTCTTTGGAGGCTTTTAAAACCTTGATAGACAAAACCTTCTCTCCTTCCTGCTTCATTTTCAATCTAACCGCACCATCACCTGCAGACATGCACCTCTAGTGCCTCAGGTGTGCACAATGCTTCCTCTGGGGCATGGGAGCATTTCCTCTGGCTGCACAGGGGAGCTAAGTGTGGGCTGAGCGGGGAACAACAGAGCAGGACAGAAACTGGGGACAAGACTCTCAAGGCCATATTTCCACCCCTCCTCACCAGCGGTGGAAGTGGGCAGCACTGCTTTGACTTGCATGGGGCTGCGCCAGTCCCACTCACTGGGATTTGCTGTGCTGTCCTGCCAGGCAGGGCTCCATGCCAGAGGCCATGTGTGGGACAAGGAAAGAGGGGCCAAAAGCTGAACCACAGCCGGGAGGGCACGAGCACCTGGTTACAAGACCCTGCAAACCGCTTGTGGAAACACAGCCATGAGTTGTTCATGGCAGTCACTATGAGCAAATCCTATTTAAAAATCTTCTTCCTTTAGAGCAGGATACTCAGGGAGGGGAACAATGATACATATCAGGATACCAGAAGAAAAAATCTGGCAAAGCATGATGCAAACAAGAAATTAGGAAGTGTTGGTGGAGGGGAGGCGCACGAGAGGCGCTGGTGTCTCTAGGAGACTCGTGAAGGGCATCATAGCCTGGTGACGGGGGCAGAGGACCTATAAAAGCTCTCCCTCCCAGTGGCTCCCCATCCGCTTGACTCCACATGTACTCTCTCCTGTTTGCTTGACAGGTAAGTCTCTTGCATTCGTGCGGCTGGCAATCTCTGTATCTTCTGCACTAATTCCTATAACATTTACATGAAGGGCTGCTTGTTTCTGTTTTTAAAGCCATGTCAGCATGTGTGGGATGCAGAGAAGATTCTTCCAATGCTTGAGCTCATGAGTATTTAACTAAGTTAGCACTCTAGGCTGTCAGCGCAAGGGCACAGTCCTCTTGGAAGCACTGAAAGGACTAAAACCCTGCCTAGCATCTCACTTAAGAACATGCTCTGCCTTCTGCATGGGCTCAAGCCCCTCCCCTCTTCCAGAGAAGGCGTTTGAACATAAGTCCACCT
>NW_005845381.1:0-1168 GCF_000455745.1 Alligator sinensis
CCCCCTCCACTACTAAAATAAAGCAAAAGGGCACTGCCCATTTCTACAGGGCAAGAGACGTGCCCTAGGCAGGGGCTGGGCCCTCAGCTGGTGCACACGATGCCTCTGGTGTAACCTGCTGCCAAGAGGATGTTGCCTCCCTAAAGGGAGGGTGCCCGCTGATTTTAAAAGCTGGTCAGGTTTGCCGAGGAAACGATCAGCCTCCAGCCAGAGGCCACACAGACAGAAGACGACGGGCTGAAAGGAACTAAATATGACCGAACACTACGAAGTCCCAGCAGAAAGGTCTCTTGCCCAAAGTCAAGGCAATGGGGATGCTCTTGGGGAACGTCTATGTCACACACGTACCAGACCTGCAAAGGTGCCATGCTGCTCAGCCCGTGCTATCTGCCCCCCTTCCCCATGCTGGAAGCGGATTAACTGGGTTAACTGGGACTGCCACTCAACCACAGGCATCGTCACACTGCTTCTGGCGGGTTCCCATGCTGTACGTCAACAAGGCACAGAAATGTGTGGTTTCCTACACCTGTTGCACTTGTATGGGAAGCTGATCCCTAGTAAGTGTGCCACTGGGGCGTTCGCTGCAGCTGACAAGTTTACAAGAAGACCTTATAGCACTTCTTATTCAGGAGCGCGGCCGGTGAATAGGGCGAAATTCATCTTTTTTAAACAACCTAGGTGAGCCCCTCTGCACACAGTATCTGCCTTACGAACCATGGAGGAAGAGCCAGATGGACCGGCTCAGAAAAGTGTAGCCAAAAAGCAGTGGGGAAGGGGTTCCCATCTCCTATCTCCCAGCGGGGCTCCAGCAGTCATTGCGTTCGCCTAACGCTGGCCGGGAGCCCCGGAGAGGCTGAACTGCGCTCTGATGGACTGGGGAAAGGGTTTAACCTGCCAGGAGTCAGCGGGGAAAAATAACAAATGCAACTTAATGAGCTTTTAAAATAAGCAAAGCATGTGCCGGGGCACAACTTTCCCATTCACAGGTTCCTGGCATCCATGAAACCGGCCCCTACCTTCCCAACCTGCAAAATTGAAAATCTTTTTAATTAAAAAAGGGGGATCTGCAAAAAAATGAGAGGTGGTTAAGTTGTCTACTGGTGTAAGGAGCTGCGTCTCCCTGTGGACAGCGAGCATCTCGTGTAGACGTGCCCGCTGTGTACCACCC
>NW_005845382.1:0-1168 GCF_000455745.1 Alligator sinensis
CTATGCACATAAGTGTGCGCATCTAGGTGTCGGGCTGTGCGTAGGGGTGTGTGTGTGCATGTGAGACCAGAACACCTGGGTTCTATGTCCGTCCCTCCCTCCTCTCGGCGGGCCGAGGCCTGTGGTGCAAGGAGCCCTGCGTGTCCCAAGGATCCCCCGAGCTCTGTGGCCTGGCGCCTGGTGCTCGTGGCGGGGTCCCAGTGGCGGAGGGGCGGCTGTCAGTGACTCGCGTTGCGGCTGCACCCGGGAGAGGTTTCCTTTTGTCTGCAGCTCTCCTGCCTACTGGGCCTGGGGCTCCCCACTAGGCAAGGGCTCCCGCAGCATGAAACCGAGCGGTCCCCCAGGTGGATCCTGGAGGAGTGGGGGGTGCAAGTCCTGGGCAGCTGGGTTCTGTGTATGCATTTGTGCATGTGTGTATATGCAGATATATCTCTGTGCGTGTATGTATACATGTGGGTATTGTCACAACCCAGTAAAACTGATGTCACCAGCAAGAATCAAAACTTAAACCTTCCTCATTTCGCATACACAGCAATTGACCAAGGGTAAAGAGGAAATCCCTGCCATAAATCCCTGAAATAAAACCCTAGTGAAAATTGTAAGTAATTGGTCAAGAAACAAGCTTAGGCCCCTCACATGTCACAGACAGGAAACTTGACCCACTGTCTTGAAATTTGGTAAGACAAAAGATGCTGCCTTGCTGATACTTAAAATTCCACTTGGCAGCTCATCATTGGATACACTCGTCTATAAATCGTTTTACAGCTTCCGCCCAAGTCGGGGAGCTCTGAGGAGAAAAGTGAGAAGAAGTCTAAACACACCAGCAGAGTAACTTGGCGGACTGATCGCCCACCAACGACTCCCCGCCACCCACGGCCCTGGCGCATTCACGAACCCGCTAGCTCCTTCTCGTCGGCGCCTCGTTTGGCGCACACGGCCAACTGTCATCGAACCCGCACGCTTAATTGTAACTAAGGCGAGACTCCTGCCTGCCTCGTGCTGCTAAGTGAGGTAAGTAAAACTTTCCTGCAACCAATAAGTGTCTGTGCCTAGTTAATTCCACTCCATCTTTAAACACCCACCTGCCTTTTTAATTAACAGCCCGAACGCAACCACCCGGCAGCATTACAGCCGTCCTGCACACACGTGTGGGCATGTCTGAGTGAGT
>NW_005845383.1:0-1168 GCF_000455745.1 Alligator sinensis
GCTGTGGGAGAGCCAGGAGGGCACTGGGGGCTGGTCCCTGCAGGGCACAAGGGGCGACGAATGTTACCCATGATCCTCTGGCACCAGTGGTTACAGGGTGAGAAATGGGAGCTGGGGACGTGTCTGTTGGTGCGGGGAGGGGTGGGGAGGGCACAAGTGGTGAGGGCTGTTACCCGTGATCCTCTGGCACCAGCAGTTACAGGGTGAGAAATGGGAGCTGGGGACGTGTCTGTTGGTGCGGGAAGGGTTGGAGAGGCTGGGCTGGGTGTGGGAGGGGGTGACACAGGCAGGACAGGTGCCATTGCGGGGACAGACAGACCCACCCACACAAGGGAGGTGGAAATCCCAGCGATGGCAACCCAGGAAAGGAGGGCAAAGTCCCAGGTGCAGGAGCCCAGGGAGCAGCCAGGAGCAATGGGGCCAAGTCCAGGGGGGATGCAGGTGAAGCCGCTCTCCCCGACCATCAATACGAGGCTGTTCCTTCCCGACTCTGCGGCTGTCCCGATCCCACAAGAAGGGTCCGTGGGGTGGGAAGCGCGCAGTGAAGGAGCAGCGGTTGTCGTGTTGCTGTTTAGTCTTGCGCTGAGAGCAATGCGGGGAGGGAAAAAAAGGCCCATCCATGCACAGCAGCGCAGGGCAATGCAGATCTGGGGTCACAGCTCCAGCCATAGCAGAGTCCCTGGGCGGCCTAAGGGGGACTAGGAAACTAAACTGGATGTGAGCAGTGTCTGCCTGGTCTGCTTCTGGCAGAGAAAATGTGGGGAATGGGAAATGCTTGAACAGAGATTTGAACGGTATTGAGGGGCTAGCAGGGCAGAGATCAAACCCCGCAGTGGGAAGTCATCTGTATTTCTGCAAGCTGTTGTGTTGGGCAGGAGGCTCTGGGCACTGACAACATGTTTGAGCTTGAGGAAGGGCAAAACCTGCAGGTCAGTGAAATCCTGACCAAGTGTGTGGAATTAGGGATGCCACAAGGGAAGGAGAAATGCATGTTTTAGCAGGTGCCTGCAACCGCCTGACGAAATCCTGGGGTTGAGGACATGCAGCCAGACCTGGGACTGTGGGGAGCTGGCAGAGTCCCTGGGCAGAGACTGAATAACCTGTGGCAGTGAACCTGGCAGCGCCCTGGTCCCCGTACAGGCGCCCTGGGGTGACGCTGGCCCTGCCC
>NW_005845384.1:0-1168 GCF_000455745.1 Alligator sinensis
CCAATGCAAGCCAAAGGGGACAAGAGTGCTACAAAGCCCCCTTGGCTCAGTAAAGCATCCAGGAGGGCCCGAGGGCAAAAAAGGAGGCGTACAAACAGTGGAAGCAAGGGACTATCACCAAGGAGGATTACACCCCCATTGCTCGGGTCTGCAGGGAGGTGGGTAGGCAGGCCAAGGCAGAGACAGAGCTAGGGCCGGTGACCAGAATTAGGGATAACAAAAAGTCCTTTTTCAAATACATAGGGAGCAAGAAGAGGGCACTGGATAACGTGGGCCTCTGCAGGACAGGCTCGGCAATCTGGTGATTGCAGCAAAGGAAAAAGCTGACCTCTTTAACGAGTTCTTTGCCTCCATATTTCTGAGCAGGGACAGGGACAACTCCCGTACTAGCATTACGGACAGGATCAAGGCACACGACGCCATGGCTAGGGTCAGGGACGACTTAGTTAGGGAACTCATGGAGGGGCTGGACATGTTTAAATCAGCAGATCCAGATGCTCTTCATCTGAGGGTACTGAGGGAAGTGGCGGGAGTCATAGCGGGGCCCTGGCACAGCTCTATGATCACTTGTGGTGCTCTGGTCAGGTCCTAGAGGACTGGAAAAGGGCCAGTGTGGTCCCCATTTACAAGAAGGGGAGAAAGGGGGACCCCAGCAATTACAGGCTAGTTAGTCTCACCTCAGTCCTTGGGAAGACCTTTGAGAAAATTATCCAGGAGCACATTTGTGGGGGCCCACGGGAGGTAATGCTTGGGGGCAACCAGCACGGGTTCATTGAGGGCAAGTCCTGCCTGATTAACCTGGTTTCATTTTACCAGGTCACCAAGTCCCTGGATGTGGGCGCTGAGGTGGATGTTGTCTACCTGGACTTCAAAAAGGCCTTTGACATTGTGTCTCACTCTAAACTCATTTTAAAAACTAGGCAACTGCTACATTAGTGCCTACACACTCAGATGGGTCACCAATTGGCTGAAGGGTCACACCCAGAGAGTGGTGGTGGACGGGTCATTTTTGACCTGGAGGGATGTGGGCAGTGGAGTCCCCCAGGGCTCGGTCCTTGGGCCTGCAGTGTTCAACATCTTCATCGGCGACTAGGAGGTGGGTGTGGAAAGCACACTGTCCAAATTAGCTAATGACATGAGGATGTGGGGCGAGGTGGGCATGGTGGAG
>NW_005845385.1:0-1166 GCF_000455745.1 Alligator sinensis
ACCACTTAGAATATGGACCTACATTTTTTTGCAGACCGAAGCAGCCTTTCTTTTTGCTCCATGTCTTATAGAGATGATTGAATTACTTTTCAACTTATATTGGTGGATTTTTGACAAAATATGCCTTCAAAGAAGTGTTTAGAAAAGCTAAACTTTTTCAATGTACCCGATGTAGCCCAGCTGTGCCTAGGGTCTACAAAGGGCTTTTGACGACTTCACCTGTAATTGAGAGAGTATTTAATGAAATGCAATATCGCACGAATTTGTTCATGCCTCTTTGTTCTTTTAATGAAACAAACCATGTCACTGGCAGGAACGGTCATCAACGGAGCTACCTTTTGACAAATCCTGAAAAAGATAAGCGCAGAGAGAATCTTGAATTACTAATAATTGGTAACCTATTCAAATCTAAATATTATGTTAATTTAATCAGGTAACAGACATATACCCTCTGGCCTATGTGTGTAGCTAATCACAATAATGTCATAAAAAGTTTTGAAAAATATTGTGTCATTTTCCTCCAATGATGTCAGGGGCCTCTGATTTTTGTACAGACCTTCACCTACCTCTGCAGATAGGTGTGTAGCCCTGTTAACTTTTTTATACAGGGGAAAAAGTGAAGGTACATGTAACAGGCTACCAGATTAAGAGCAAAGTCTTGTTCATATTGCAGAATCCTGAGTGTATCATAGTCGTTTGGCCCTTTGCTGCCCTGGAATGAAATCTTAAATGTTGCTACTTTTAAAAGAAACCCTATTATTTGATTCCCCCCACCCACCCCTTTAAACTGCTCCTGACAATTAATACTGAAAAAAAAATCATCCTGTTTCATTTCAACATCTTATTATTCACTTCATTATAATCTTTCCTTGCAGTGGGGAAAACCATTTTCTAAGGGGTCTAAGATTGCTTCAATATTCTGTTTAATCTGTCACCTAATACGTGTTCTTTTCCTGAGGATAAGTCATTAAGGGTTTGATCCTAGCCTTTAGGAAGAGGCCTGTAATCCCTTCAGAGTATGCCTCTAACCTTTGATTTTTTTTAATATCTTTTGTCTGATAATCACCTGTTAAATCTCCATTTCCCTGTAATACCAAGAAAAGCACATTGTGATGAGCTAGAAAGGAGTTTTTTTGGTGATAGAGATCCACAAACCTCTGTGTATA
>NW_005845386.1:0-1165 GCF_000455745.1 Alligator sinensis
GCAGAGCAGTACCCAAGGACACGGAGCAGGAATTAGGACCCGTGGCACAAACTGGATCATAAACAACTCCCACGTTGAGGTTTAAATCAGCGGGCATCAACCTTTTTGGTGCACGCAAAGCTGCCGATTCCACTTGTGGCACACAGACTTGGGTTAGACAAAAGATGAGAACAAAGAAGTGGGCAGAGCGGGGGGGCCGAGTTTCTTAGAAAGAGGAGCACGGTCATTACAAGCGATTGCTGAACAGTGGTGCCCCAGGCGCTGGGAGGTGGGCAGACTGGAGGGATTTAAAAGGGACAGAAAGAGCCTTCCCCAGCTACTTCAGCATCACACACAAGCGATTTGGCCACCACCCTGTGCCACATTTGCGCAGCTAACCACAACAGCCAAGCAAAAGCTGCTAATCACGCATCAGCTCTACGAGTGTCCCTATCTATCCCACTTGGCTTGTCCATTAAGGTGACGTCCCGCGAGAAGGTACAGATGCTCGTAGGAAACAGCAGGGTACCGTGCATTAATAACCGTCCCATCACTACCACGCTGCCGGCAGGTCCGACGCCAGCAAGCGCGGAGCCCTTTCCTTCGAAAAATAAAACCCACAAGTTTCACAAAGCCAAAACCAGAGGGTTTCTCCTCGGTCGCAGAAACAGGCGGGGGTTTCTCCGGGCAGCGCCCTGCCGAGCGGGCTGGGGAGCAGCCGCGTTCGGTCGTCTCGCGGGGACCTGGGCGGACGCACTCCTGGTTTCTCAGCGTTTGACCTGCTGTGCCTGCGTCCCGCCGGCCCGGGGCACGGAAACCCGCGGGAATAACCGGGGTGACGAAACCCTCTGGGGCTGGGCTTCACGGGGGAAATCGGAGAGGAGCAAGGAGCGGCTCGCAGGTCTCGGGCTGACTCTCGCGGAAAGCAAGGGCCGCAGACGCGGGGCGAGGGGGGCTCTGGGCAGCGCCCCCACGGTACCATGGGCTCCCCTCGCTCCCTGCGCGCCCCGGGCGTCCGGCTGGGGCTGGAGGTCCCTTCCCACCCGCGCTGCCGGCATTTCGGGACAGCCCGGAAGCCTGGGAGGGGTCAGGGGGCCGCGGGGACATCGAGCAGCACAGGCGGGCCCGCGGGGCAGGACCAACCCGGCCTGGAGCCCGCCCCGGCCCCGGCCCCGGCCCCGGCCCC
>NW_005845387.1:0-1164 GCF_000455745.1 Alligator sinensis
CCTTCTTTCCCTCACTGCCATGGGAACCTATCCCTATCTGTTACATTGTAAAGTGGGTTCGATTTATGCAAATTTCATTTATGTGCCATTCTCTGGGAAGGCATGTACTGCATAAATAAGGCCTTTACCTTGCAAATAACATTTTTTTCCCCCTACTCTTTGGTTCATGCAGTAAGAACTCCTCCTATGTCCATCATTTACTTTAACGTAAGTGATGAATGAGCTTTTTTCCATGAGCATTCGCGCTGATGCTATTAGATCTGTTAGAAATCTCAAACATTCATCTTATATTAAATTTGGTTTGGTTTGGTGGCAATGCTGTAATCGCATGAATTGGTCTTCCTTTTGATCTTCTTCTCCAGATGCCAGACTCCTAGATCAACTAGAATACATCCAGAGGAGTGTGAATTGTAGCTGCAGTTCTGTCACCCTGTAATAGGGTCCACTATACCCACTATCTGTGGATGTGGTATCCCCATTCTTTTGGGCTGGTTAATGTTGGTGTTGGTATGGACTCATCCTTGCATCAAGAGCATAGGGACTCGGCCCTCGCATATGTGCTCAAGAAAAGTGTCCAGGTGAATTCTCCACATGCCATTTTCCTCATTCTAAATACAGTAGTTGCGCACAATCGTATTATAGTTTAAATAGCTTTATAAATGGTGATGGTGCTATTTTTACTTAATTTTGTCTATTATAGTTGCCCCATGGCACAAATCTTTTATTTTTTGCTAAGCATTTTGGATTTAAGTAGGTAATTGGTCTTGTGCCTTATACTCTTCTTTGACTTTAGTCTTCAAAATGGTTCCTTAAGGCAGTAGGGGCTAACCTTTTTGGTAAACAGACCACAAGGTTAGCTCTGCCACCTTCTGAGTGCCACTCTCAGCCTTCTCTTGCCCAATCTGTTGTTCTGCTCTGTTCTCCCTACCTGATCTGGTGGTGTTCTCTCTGCTGGGTCTGCTGCATACCACTTGTGGTGCACGTGCTGTAGGTTGGCTACTCCACTTCAAGATTTTACCTCTATTTAAGGCTGAATCATAGGGGAAATTTAAAACAATGTAACTCAAATGTTTTATTTCCTGGGAAGTCTGGGAGGTGGCATTGTTTTTAATTATAAGAATTTAATATATACGTTCCATATATCTTTATGTGGAATGTAACATC
>NW_005845388.1:0-1164 GCF_000455745.1 Alligator sinensis
ACACACACACACACACACACATCTATCTATCAATATAGATATCTATAGATATAGATATAATACAGCCACATTTTTATTTATTATACACACACACATATATATGTAAACATACACACATACATACACATATACACACAAACTATAAAAACCTATTTGCCTAGAACTAAAGCAATTTGCTTTCTACTGGCACCCTGATTTGTTTAAACGTGACACAGCATGATATCACTACCATGGATAAAAGGGAAACATCAGCTGAAATGGTCTACATTTTCATTGTCCCCGAGTCGGCTTTCTTTATCATTTCTTTTAGAGATGGCCCTGATCTAACTCTCTAAAATTATTTATTGTAGCTATTTCTCAGGACCCTATTTTGTAAACATCCCCAAAACGTAAGCTTTGTGGCACATGCTGTACTTCTAAAGTTTCAGCTAACGGAGAAAAATAATGACAGCTTCTCCAGTTACATGAGGATAAATGAAGGCATGAGGACTAAAAGTGTGATCTCAGTACACGACAGGAAGCCAGAATCTCCTCAGTTGTCATCCTAGTTCAAATATTTGTTTCCTCTGTGATCTTCATTGAGTCAATTTCTCTGCCTTATCTGAACAATGGGAATATTGATACTTCACGTGACTGCTACAAAGATTATTTAGCTAATGTTTGTAAAGCTCTAAGAGCTATTATGCATGATTTCTTTCTGTTTGTTTGCTCAGATGATTTCAGTCTATCATGAAAAGCAATTATAAGAATGGGTGATAATCACCTCTACAGGGTACCTGTCAATTGACTTCCTTTATATGCAGTGGACTTGATTCTACAGTTGGCTGGTTTCATTTCTTCCAGTGCAAATTCAAGCTTCCTGCTTGCATGCACTGTGCACAGATGGAAGTGATGACCCAAGATGGAAAGTACTGGCGAAACATGTATTTGCTCAGAGGTCATTCTTGTAAACTTGTCAAGTACAAATTAGATAGCCAGATGAGGGTCAGCAATAGTTTATTTTCCTTATACTTACTATAGGAGATACTGTTCAATAATGCAAATGCCAAACCGCAGTTATTTATGGCAGAAGTTAAAGAGGCACATATTACCGGAGATGGGGGGCAGAAAATTTTCTGGTGCTTTATTTTTCCGTGGGAAATTTCCCATTTCTAAAAATTCATT
>NW_005845389.1:0-1163 GCF_000455745.1 Alligator sinensis
TCTGAAGTTCATTCTCTTTTTAGAAGCAAAAAGAAAACAAAGCAGACATAAAACAACGTATGACAGATAGGTTGATCTTGGTAAGGGTTTGCCCTCAAGCATGAACAAATTCCACGGCTGAAACTCTACCTCTTAATAACTGAGTAGAAAGGCATTTTTGGTGGCCTGAGATGATGATGAGATTGTTGATTTTTCCTGCATATAGCAATTTTCCCCCACCAGAAGACCCTCAATCACTTTTTAAACTTTTATGTATGGCCCATTCTGGACTATAGAAATAACTGTGACAGGAAATTGTTTTAAAAATTGAGCTTTTCAGTTGGCATGGTTTGGTTTTTAAGGACATGATATAGTTTTAAGAAATTGTTTTCAAGACTACCTACTGGTTTAATTCAACTTGTCAACTAGTGTGAAAAGTACATGACAGCACTAGATAAACAACTGCTGCTTTGGTTTAACAAGTGGTGTTTTTCTTACTTAAAAGGTAGAAGGCAGGACAGGGTAACTACTAGCTAGCATTTTCAACTGGAAGATAGTCAACCAAAGTAGGGATAGAAGTCCACCTACTTTTTGTATAAAATTCATAACTAATATGTGCTCAGATACAGCAGTATTGTGGACCATAAAAGAATCTATACTGACACAGCCTCGTTGTTCTTTCTGTGGTAATACCATATGTAGAGAAGTAACTGTTGCAATTCATGTGGTTTCCTACACATACTTCCATAAGGGTTGGGCCCCAGATTTGGAGCTCTTGTGGGGGGGGTGGAAGTATAAGAAAGAGCGTTTTTCTCTCCTCTTTTCCATTGGTGGACATTAAAGGGCAGCACTGAGCTCTGAATTTGGCACAGTTAGACATTTGTGGCCTTACTCAGTACTGGTGTATCTATCAGAGTCATTAGAACTGAGCCTGCTTGCACTAGGACTGCATATAACCCATTGGGATAGAAGTACTTTTATAAGGGTTGACCAGGGTATGTGCAGTCAGTCTGAGCAGACGCTGTAAGTTCAGGGTATCAGGCTGAGGGTTGGGACAAAGTTGTGGGCAGGGCCAGGGGATCCAAAGCAAGTAAGAACAAATGGGAATAAGCAGGAGGGTCTGGGACAGTAACACCTAATACCTAGGGATCCTAGCTTTCTCTGATTTAAAAAAAAAAAAAAAA
>NW_005845390.1:0-1160 GCF_000455745.1 Alligator sinensis
CATGCCTGCTGCCAGCAGCCCTCTCACCGACCTCCAGATTGCCCATTGCCTTTGGGGACGAGGCGTCCTCCAAGAGGCATCTGCCTGGCCAGGAGGCATGCTTTGGGGCCCCAGTCGCCTGGTACCTAACTCGTGCAGTCGCATCTCAGCAAAGACCCGCTCAAAGACTCACTGTCAGGGACACGGCCCCTTGCTGCAGCACCCAGAGCCCCCGCCGGTGTCTTGGGCCGCATGCCAAAAGGCTGCCCCATTTGGCGGGTCCCAGAAAAGATCACTCGTGGCAGGGCTGCACCCAGGCCAACAGCACAGACGAGGGACAGCACCGACGACAACACCCGAGCCCACCTCCTGGCTGCTTGCCTTCTTCTCAGTCTGGTCCCTCAGTCGCAGGCTCCCCTTTACACAAACTGAGTGCCTGCACTTTACCGACCACACAGAACCCCGGGCACAGGCTCAGAAGACTCTCGCCCTATGGAGAGGTGGCCCAAGGCTTTTCCCACCCCGCCCCGTGCCTTGCTCCAGACACAGAGCCTTTCAAATGAGGGCTCAGACTCGGCTTTCCAAGGAGTCACTTTGCACCATCACCTTTGCTCCAGCGGCCTTGCACCCTGCCCAGCAGGATGGGCAAGGTCTCAGCACAGACCACAGGCACAGAGCCACACCAATAGCATGCACACTGCCTCTACCCCACATGCGACTCTGCAGGACAGGTGCCTCATCTTCCGCAGCTCCCCCAGCCTGGGGTTTCAGCATCATGGAGGAGCCCCCGAGTCAGCCACCTGCCCATGCCTCCATCCAACTCCCTGCCCCCAGCCAGCACTGCCCTGGCAGGGCTTGTGGCTGGGGCTGGGCCTGGGCAATGCTGCAGCACCAGCACCCACCACCACTGCCCCCGCCCTCAACTTCTGGCCGCACACAACACAGGCCTCTGCCAGCCTGCGCAGGCCCAGAGACATGCCGCACTGCCCACAACTCCCTCCCAGGGCCCCCATCTCCTGAAAGACCCCACGCCACCACTGGCCCAGCCCAGCCCAGCCAGTCTGCCCCACAGGTCTGCCCCACAAACAGCACTCCTGTTCAGTCCTCCCTCCCACCTGCCCCATGTTGCAAGCACCAGTGCCACCAGGCGGTAGGCCTGTGGCCATCAGGCACTTCTCTGC
>NW_005845391.1:0-1160 GCF_000455745.1 Alligator sinensis
CCAGTACTATCGATAAATTCGGTTTTCAGCTAATCAGCCTGTCAGTCCGGCAATTGCGCAATTCTTTTGGTACTTGATGGGACAAAGCGGTGGTCACCCGTACACAAGTACGCATGCGTGCTTATGGCTAAATTTTCTGCTTCGGAGTACAACGTAGGCACACTTAAGCAGTAGAATGGATGAATTAGGTACCTAACTGGCGGGGCACTCCCAGCCCAGCGCATGCGTGCTTCACTTGCCCAATGAACCGCAAATACCGTGCACCACCTCTTCCCAAGTGCGCATGCGTACTCATGGCCACGCCTCGATGCTGACACTTTTTTCATCAGGCGCAAATCCTTTCCTGCGGGTATGCAATGGGTGTGCCCCAGCGATGGGTTAAAGCCACTTCTGTTCACGTACGGCAGCTTCGTGCCTCGGACTGGCTGAGGTTGCGGGTTCGGAGTATTGCTCCCCAACCAGAGCTAATTGTAGCAATTACTCACACAACGCATGCGCAGCATATACTCCCAATCTACAAGATCAGAGGTCGATGTATTTTGCCTGTGGCCAGCGCACATGCGCGAGTCATCTCAGTGTTACAAAGTTCCGTGTTTACCCGCTGACAATCGCACGCATGCGTAGTTGCTTTGCCCATTCAAGGGCAAACATGCTGAAGCGCACCTCTTCAAATGCGCATGCGTCTTCGTGACTGCTGGCTAGCTCTTCGCCAGAGTGGGAGTGAGCCTTTTACAGCGCGTGCGCACTGGGTCTCAAGAAGCGCTAGTTTCATGCCGTGGCCGCTTTCCCAGGTACCGCCGCTGCGGCCTCGGAAAAAGATGGGATGGAGTGTCCCTGTCCTTTCCTACGAGTCTTTCCCCCAGACAGAACTGTAGCGCTCATTCCCAGTTCGCATGCACATTGAGGTTGGCGCCTTAAGAGTTTCAGCGCACGTCACGCCATCACTGCCTCTGTAACCATGGGAACGCATGAATCTCACGACGCATGTGCCAATCCAGGATATCGGCGATCGACATCTTTTGCTTGCTACCGCACCGCATGCGCTCCTTGCAGTACCATCGATTAATTCGGAGTTCAGCGGATCCAGCTTCTTTCCACGCGCATGCGTACGTGCTTTCCCCCATGCGTTCTCATGGCCTCTCATCGATGTTTTCGTCGCA
>NW_005845392.1:0-1158 GCF_000455745.1 Alligator sinensis
CCTTGGCCCTGTAGTTGGGAAATCTGGAGTGCCATCAATTTAGTTTCAGCGTTAGCCTTTGATTGTTCCACTTTATTGTAGAAATGAATAGTGGCCGCTAGGATCTCCCAGAGATCTTTATTTTCCCAACCAATAATGACCTTGTGAATATTTTCCGCAATTTTGGGATTAAGTCCTTGAACAAAAGCAGCTACTACTGCTTGTGGGACTTGCTGAACTGGGTTTTCCATTCCCGAGTGCCTCTCATAAGTTCGCTTGAGCCTTTCAGGGTAATCTCCAGGATGTTCATTCTTATTTTGTTTGTAGGTGTTAATTTTGGTCCAATCCACCTTTTTGGGGCAGATCGTAAGGATTGCTCAAATTAAGGCAGCTCTTCTGTTTATAAAATCTTGGCCAGTCCCGGGTCTTGGTCTGGTCATGTACAGGCAGCAAAAAGGCGCTGCATGGTTTCTCTGGGCAAGACAGATCTCATGAGTTGGTTTATGTCTGTTCAAGTTGGATTATAACAATTTATAACAGTCTGTAACTCGTCCTGGAACTTGGATGGATCCTCTCTGATCTTAGGAAATTTCTGAGTTAGATTATACAGATCCCCTGGGGTCCAAGGCGCACGCACCATAATAGTGTTTTGTCCATCAGGACCAACGCCTGGCATTTGTCTAAATGGCATGTTATGTATATCATGAGAGCTAAGGTTATACACGCGTGGGGACGGTTCTTGTACCGTTCTTCTAAGGAGAACAGAGTTGGGGGTTTGTCCTGGGGTACTATGCCACGATGGTGCAGATTGGCTATTATCTAAAGTAGAAGAGTCCGGACTGACAGGAATATCAGGTGGCGCTGCTGCCGGTTGTGCTGGTAGCGGTGGTACAGGCTGTTGTGGGAGTCCTAAAAGTGCTGGATTCGGGCAAAAGTACAGGACATCTTCTGGTGTTTCTGATGGAGGGGGCACCCCGGGCAACCCAGGATATTGTGAAGCAAAGCTCTGTTCCTAATTTGGGGGAGCAGTTAATTTCTCCCGTATTTGTTTCAATTGTTGTCTCAGCTTTTCTTGGGAGTCTTTAAGACTCCTGGTCTGGGACTCGGTCCGGCGTTTAGATGTTTCCTCATACCAGTCAAAGAGTGCATCCCATTGGGTTTGGGTTTTGGATCCACGGG
>NW_005845393.1:0-1156 GCF_000455745.1 Alligator sinensis
ACCTCATGAAGCCTTTCCTTTCACTGGTCCCCATCCAAGATGGACGTTTTCCTCTATAAGCCTGTGGAAACAGAAATCTGGGAGGTGTCAGGAGTATAGCATTGGCTGTGTGTATCGTTAGAGGCTAGTCCATTGGAGAGCAAGAGCTTTCTATTGCTGCCACCAGATCGAGCCACTCCATGAGCTCAAGTGGGTGCTGCCTGACCTCTGATGCCGATGATCCAAAGATCAGTTATTGCTAATGGCCTGTTTAGATCAAAAGTCTTCCCCTAGCCTAGGTGGCCCATTGGGCTAGCATGGTTAAGGCATGCTAGTTTCTGTGGCCGACGGTAAAGCTGGCATCATGTCTGTCCAACCCAAACATTCATTTACAGTTGGTCTGAGGATGGGGAGGGAGGAGGAGGAAGGGTGGTAGCTGTCACAGCGAGTCTTGCTCAAGTCTTGAATTCTCACCTTGAAATCCATATCAAGATGTCTTGATTGTTTTACCACCAGACCCCAACTGACGACATATTTGGAGAGTCATTCAAGTCCCAACCAGGGCCTGGAAGACAGATATTGGGGATAAGCTTTCTCTGAGCCAGGCAGAGTGCG
Organism: Alligator sinensis; assembly: GCF_000455745.1. Taxonomy (NCBI): domain Eukaryota; kingdom Metazoa; phylum Chordata; order Crocodylia; family Alligatoridae; genus Alligator; species Alligator sinensis. The sequence goes on from NW_005845393.1 coordinate 595, forward strand.
TGATAATAGCCTGCCAGTGCACTTGCTAGCAAAGCCACTTGTTTGGCTCAAGTAGCAATAGTCTGTGTTGCAGCACTGAAGGTCCCAGGCACAGACCTTGCTGGCATGAGGGTGTGTTTTACCAGCGTTCACATTAGCATACCGATTGACACTACTCTGAAAGGCAGCATGGCCTAGGAAGAAAGAAAAGATGACGACAGGGATGCTTGGGACATCTGTTTTTACCCCGTCACAGACTTTCCTGCGTGGTCTTGGAGAAGTCAATTAGGTTCTCTGTACCTGCTGCCCCTTTGGGACAACCAGACCATAAGGAGTCCTTGCCGCAGCGAGGGGTTGCGAGGATTTCTTTTTTTTTCTTGTTTGTAAAGTGCCAAGATTCAGCAGCGAGTCATTTGGAGAGTGGCTGAAAAGTTCGAGTCGATCGCAGCCCCGTCTCCAGAGTTGACGCCTGCTTACAAAAGCTGCTTGCGCATGAAGGGTAGAGCTGCCTGGAAAAGTGTTAGTTGATATTTGACCATCAGGACTTGCAGCAGAGGCGATATCTTTTATTAGACCAATAAGA
>NW_005845394.1:0-1156 GCF_000455745.1 Alligator sinensis
AGGCTCTTGAATTTTGAGCAGCTTTTTCCTGAGCTGTGCAGGAACTGCCTTCTTTTAGCTGGAGATGATATAACGCCCAAGGGCAGGTCTGGATCTCTGTCCCTGCACATAAAGGGGCAACCCACGGAGCTGCCTGCCCTCTGCCCAAGCCTTTCACACGCTGCTGTGGGCTCAGTGCGAGAAGATGGGGAGAGACGCCTCCCACGTGGATCTGCAGGCTCCTAACACCAAGTCTTCACAAAAGCATGAGTCAGGGCCCCAGAACTGATAGGGGCCCTGCCTAAAAATGCATTTTGAATTCTGCCACTTGAGACCTTCATTAACCCTGGGATCATATTCTCAAGAGTATGAAAGAATATTAATATGCTTTTCTCTGGAATAATGGGGATGGGAAATTTCTGCAGAAAACAAAAACACCAGGAAAAGAGCAGTAAATACAATTTAATAGTAGGAATCAAGGAGCTTAGGCTTTAAGAAAAGCAATTGTATCTATTGTAATGCTGTCCACTTCCACTGCTAGATCACTAATGTAGAAAAGCATTATTTATTTCTACATTAGTGATGTAGCAGTGGAAGTGGACAGCATTACAATACAGATTCATAGAAGATGGCAATTAAAACAATTTTAAAATTGTTTCAAGTATTCCTGCAATTTCCCTCCTAATATTGTCATGCAATGAAGTCAAACAAGTTCTTGTTTCAAATAGTTTCAAAGTGAAAAATATGTATTGCCGGGAATCTACAGATTTTCACTGTTTACTCTCTATTGATTCTTAAAGGAGAAAAAAAAAAGAACAAAAACCCTTAGGAACATTTTTGTTTTGTTTTGATTTCCATTTAATTTGTGATAACACAAAAATATGTTGTGAATTGCCTTCTAAAACAATTGGAAAAAAGTCCATAAAAAATTAAAATAAAGAAAAGTCCATTATGTTGAAAAGCTTTCATGAAAAATTGTTAAAAAATTTACTCTCCCCTAACACACTCCAATAAAACTTTCTGTCCTGTATTAAAAACTGTGATGAATAGTCTAATTCACCACTTGTAACATGACTTATTCCACCAATAGGTCATCAAATCTTCCCTGAAGCTATATCATAATTATCCCTGCGAGCCAGCGCTCCGTATCTACTACACAGACATTTGTTAAGTCAAT
>NW_005845395.1:0-1155 GCF_000455745.1 Alligator sinensis
CATAATACCTTCAGTCCCCAACACGGGCCAGATCCCTAATTCTGCTCTGTGCTGCATGGATAGTCAGCCACGCATCCCGAACAGCTTTACCATCTACCTAAACATCACGCGTGAAAGGGGGGAGAACGGAAGAATTATTTCCACTTTGCAGAAGTGGCCGTGGAGCACGCCGAGGTCAATGAGTTATGTTACATGTCTCTAAGCTAGCTAGGTGACTTAAGAGCCCAAAGCCAGTTCATTTTCAACTAGGCGCCACATACAAATTCCAAAAATTGCCCAACGGCTTGATCAATATGGAGTATTGGGCAGCAATGTTGGAACCACAATCCTTTAATGAGCTGCACTTCCAGGACTGCTGGGTGTAATGAGACACACACGACTTGCTCAAGCAGCGTTTCCCACAAGTAAGCCCCTACGGAGGGTCTGCTCCTACGCTCACTGAAGTCAAAAGAAACACTTCTCCCGACTTCAACAAATGCTGGATGGGGGCATCTGGTTTGACATCCCTGCACAGCTTGTATCAGCAGCTAGCCAGAGACTCTCCTTCTTGAAATCCTTACATATTAAAAGTGCCAGAAAGGTGCCTTTGAGTCATGTTGATAAATCCTTGTTTAATAGCTGTCAAGGGAATCTGACAGATTAGCCAGAGGGGGGATCTCAGGGCATACGGCACTCAAAGGCGTATCACAGGCAATAAAATGCAGATGTAAGGATTGATCACAACACGATGCCAGGTGTCATCATGTCTTCCCGCAACATATGGAGATCACCCTATATAAGAAAAAATGGCATCACAAACCGTTTGCTGTGGCTAACACAAGTTGGCGGCTGGAACAACTCTTACAGAAGCGATGACATCTTGGCTTTAGTAGAGGAAGAGGAAAACCCTAGAAAGTATTGTGGCTGTAGGATTCAACAGCGATGATGTGGGTTGGTGCCAGAGTAAAGAACACGTGTCCTGTCTGGCTTCTTGAGAGCAGCTATTCCTTCGCTTAGCTCCACGCACTTTCCCGTGGGCAGACCACATCCCACATGCGGGCCTGTGAAGAGCATAACTACATTCAGTATTCCTAGCTCCCATTCCTGGCACAAAACACCCGATTCCCAAATGCAGCTGCTCTTTGTGACACATTATCATAGAGAAAAAAAAAAAAA
>NW_005845396.1:0-1154 GCF_000455745.1 Alligator sinensis
TCGCGCGGTCTGCGCCGTGCGTGGAGCCACATCGGCTGCTCTGAGTCATCCTCCCCTGCCTCCTCCTCCCACGCTGCCAGGGCCTCGTACCTGTTCCCCAGGTGTACTGCGCGGGTCGACACTGCGGGAGCACAAATAGCCCTGGCCCTGGTGGTAACGGTCTGTGATACCATTGGGGTGTTGGGTCCCTCCCGGGGTGCCTCTCCACTAGGTACTTGACTCTGCAGAGAATGGAAATACCCGTCAATTTTGTCCTCGGCAGCTCTGATTCCCCTCAGCCCGTTGACCTCCACCTGGAGCTCCCTCACCTGCCCCTGCAGGGCCCGAAGGTGGGCACACGTGGGACAGGCGAGGGAACTCCCGCTCCCCACTCCCCCCACAGCCCACAGAGGCCCTGCCAGGCAGCCCCCACAGACGGGGGGAGGGTGGCTTAACCTGCATGCGGGCTCTGTGTGGGTGGAGGACTCAGAGGAGCCCCGGGCAGGCAGCATCCCTGGGCCGGGTCCCTGGCAGCCCACCACGTCCTTACCATTAATGCAGAGTGACGTGTCTTCCTCTCTCCCCTGCCAAAGAATCGGACCTGGCTTCTGCTTGCCCGCCTTGTGCCAACGCTGGCGCAAACACTGGTGCGCCCTTGCAGGGGGTTTGCATTCCTACCTGCAAACTGTCTGGAAATGACTCCTGTTGGCAGTCCCTGCTCACTGGCTCCCTGCTCACGGGCCACCGCAGGGGTGGGGGGGCTATGGGTTGGGAGCAATTGTTTGGTTTTTTTATGAGAGAATTTGCAATTTTTAAACACAAAACCAGGATCCCTGCATGTCACGTGTCAGCTGAGTAGCGTACCCCTGTCTGTCCTGGCTAAGCGTGCAAAGCGCTGTAGTGCAGAGTGAGTGCAGACAGGGCCGTGGGGGCAGCGGGGCAGGAGACACTGATGTTTGAGGTGTTTGAGGCCGTGGCAGTGTATTTCACACGGGAGGACTGGGAGCTCCTGGAAGGGGAAGACAAGGGGCTTTACCGGGACCAGATGCTGAGGAACTACCAAGCCCTCGTTTCCCTGGGCAAAGCTCTGGCTCTTGTTCTGCCCTGGACCCATGTGAGCTCTGAAGTGGTGTTTTCTCCTTGGGTCAACCCTGTTCTCATTAAGAAATTAGGTG
>NW_005845397.1:0-1152 GCF_000455745.1 Alligator sinensis
AAAAAAAAAAGAGAGAGAGAGAAAGAAAGCTCAGACACCTTTTGGGGGTTTAAACATCAAACCTTCAGCCTGAGACCTGTCTTTATCAAAGGAACTAGCAGCTCTATCTAGGGTTTATGTTCTTTAGAGGAATTCCAAATTGCCTGTTGTTTTTATAGACTGCCTACATAACAACCTCCTACAGTATTTAAATTTTCATAATTTTCTTCTCCTAATGCGATCTTCACATTTAAATGCACACAGAGTATTTTACATTTATCTATTTAATATCATCGTTATGGCTCCCTCTAAATGCCTGTTATTCAACAACTTATTAATAGTGAATTGTTTTTTGGAACAGAAACGATTTAAATTTAGTTAGCTTGTGGTGATTTCCGCTATTTTCCCAGACAGAAAAAAAAATAAAGGCAAAGAAGAATATATTTATAAAGCCTGTTTATCTGTTTAACCTCAGCTATATCATTATTATGGAGAGAAATAAAGCAGTTATTTGCCCTTTTTTTTAAAATGTTTGATTTTTAGACATTAGCAAATATTGCTCCTGTGAAGCAAACTGTTTATTACCAGTGCTTAATAAGTCTTGGTATATTAATAAATATACTAAATAGAGGTTTCCTTCCTCACCAAGCATTTTAAGGCTTTTAAGTATATTCCACAACAAGAGAGAGGTATCTTGTTATTGGCGAGGTATTTCTATGAGCTGACAAATGATGGGGGATCAGAGATGGGCAATGGGTTGCTCCAGGGGTCCAGCAGCAATCTGGGCCCAATCCTCCCACCTCAAAACTCCGATTCAGTTGAAATGTAATTTGGTCTGTAATTAGGTCTTAATCAAGACCAATATGTTCACACTTGCTTTACTTGAAGCATGTGATTGTTCCCACTGACTTCCAGCACAACATCTATGAACAGGCTTGATTTGATGGAGGTTTAGTCCCACTGTTTGGAAGCAGTAGTGAATATAATGTGAGTGATGGCGGCAGATTCTGACATGCATCACAAAATGAGAGACAAAAAAGCAATGGAGGACTACAATCGGGCAAAGCAAAATTTTAGAATAGCTCACCATCTTTATTCAAATACAAGACAAGGTTTTTTCCCCCTCATAGTTTTATAGTTCATCGGGTCGGAAGGGACCCAAGCAGATCATCG
>NW_005845398.1:0-1152 GCF_000455745.1 Alligator sinensis
AAGAGCTAGTTTGAGGTCAGAGGATGTTTTCTAAACGGAAAGAACCTGCTTACCTTTTGTGGTGAGCATGTTTGTTATTACCCTGAAATAAAATAGTTTTCTTATAGCATACTGTTAGGTTAACAATAATTTAGATTATTAAGACGTATTAGCTTTGCAACTGAATACAAGGCATGACCTGTGACCTAGCAATGCTGCTGACCACAAGGCAGAATGATAGCTAAGCCTTTACTTATGTTAAGTAATCATTTTAACTATGTTAACCATTTTCTGACTAAAATGCAGCAAGTAAATCTGTGTCTATGTGCTGTAAACCAAATACAGCAAGGAACAAGATAAGACAAAGAAGCCATTGTTCTAAGTACAGTGATTGTGTCTTTAAGAAGTATCTACCACTGTGCAGGTTCTTCCTAACGTATCATAATGTTACTGTTACTTAACTTTTAGCTTTTAGAAAGTACTAGTTCAGCTTAATAGAAATATGCTGTTATGAAGATCTGTGAAGCACCGCCCAAGTATTGCTTCTGTTAATCCTGTAGTCTTGCCTAGTTGTAAAAATTATAAAAGAACGCCCCACCATTTAGGGGGGGGCATTTTGCCTTTTTGCTGGCTTAATGGTCATTGCTTGAGCAAATAAACTGCAGTCAATTCTTTACCCGCGTTACCTTGTCCCTATGCAGCTAGACAACGAACGCCAGGGACTTTTCTCCCACCACACTTTTGCCTTTTTTCACACTGTATCTGGTGTGTGCATGGAGCTAAGGCGTGGTCAAGCTCAGAGTCGAGGCCCCACGCATGCTGGATTGGCCCTATGGCCATGCCTGACTCCAAAGCACTCATCCAGCCTTCAGGACCAAAAGGTTACCTTGTCCCTATGCAGCTAGACAACGAACGCCAGGGACTTTTCTCCCACCACACTTTTGCCTTTTTTCACACTGTATCTGGTGTGTGCATGGAGCTAAGGCGTGGTCAAGCTCAGAGTCGAGGCCCCACGCATGCTGGATTGGCCCTATGGCCATGCCTGACTCCAAAGCACTCATCCAGCCTTCAGGACCAAAAGGTTGGGCACCACTGCCCTATGCCAAATCCTGGCCCGCCTGTGACATACAGGAGCCCGTCCTATGTCCTTTCATCTGTGCCTGGATGTGTCCC
>NW_005845399.1:0-1151 GCF_000455745.1 Alligator sinensis
CAAATCTGTCTTAACCTATCTCAAACAAAATTTTGTTTACTTTCCCCATACCTGTCATATAGATGATATGGACATTCTGCAAGCCCTGGGCTATATAGCACAAACATGATGATAATATTTTCTGTTTCTGATTTCTTTGATATTCCTCTACACTGGTTGTTATTTCCACTAAGATGGGTTAGGATTTTTCATGATATTTTTTATTGGCCCAACTGTATAGTTGGGAAAGCTGCTGGAGAAGCTTCCCGGCATCCTGGGAGGGCTTATCCTCAGGTCTGAGAGAGAAGCAGACACAGGCTGAGCTAAACACTGTACCAGAGAAAAGACTCCATGAAAAAGTAAACAATTTGCTTGGAGGGATGGGAGAGGGCTATGAACTGGGAATGAAGAGGTATTGTGAGGAGCTATTATAAGATGAAAGTGCAGTAGAATAGGCAATCTGATTAGTGGCAGAGCAAGACCATTCAAGAAGGGGTGGTAATTGCCTATAAAATCTTGGGGGATTATTGGCAATATTTATTAGGGTTTATAATGTACTAAGACGTCAGCAATAAAGTGGTTTAACATTATTGCCATTTTAACTGCCATTAGGCTATAAAATTAACATTATTGGAAAGTATGGGACATTTTAAGACTTCTTTTCCATAGTACCCAGTCTCTAGGCTGCTGACACTTCCAAGTGGTATCCAAAACCTAGGACATAGGAGGATTTAGATGTTTCAGAAGGGTGATCCAAAAAGCCTTCATGATAACCAGGCTTCTGCCTAGATCTGGCCAATAGGAAATAATAAGCGCCGGTGTGAATCTGAATGCCCTCCCCCTGTCCAGAGATTAAGATGGCTGGAGGACATGGTCTTAAGTTCTGCTCCATGCTCTATCATTGTGTATGCATTTTCATTTGTATCAAACAGTGACTGGATAAAAATAAAACGTCTTCGGGGAGTGTCCTCTTCCGAGCTAGGTGTACCAACTACTAAGCGGTATAGTAAGGCTCCAACATATGCTCTTTCTTTCTTGCCAATGAATAATGCATCCAATAGTCCTGGAGAAAAATCTGGGACATAGGCCATGTTCAGATATTACATTTTTAGCAGGAGAATCATCACTCTCCCAGTAGTGTGTGCCAGCGTATATGCACTCATTCAGTAACT
>NW_005845400.1:0-1150 GCF_000455745.1 Alligator sinensis
CTTGTCTCCAAATCGTTGAATTTCAGGGAGTAGGAACAACACCTCCCTGGACACATTATAGGATAATGTACCATGTTTGAAGTCAGCATGCTGGAAGGGCAACACAGGGCAGAAGTGCAGTTTCCAGGTCCCCCTGGCACTCTGGGCACAGAGCATTTCTGAAAGAAGAGTAGAGTGGAGGGGACAGCCACAACTCACCTGGAAGCAGGTCCTCTGATCATGAGGTTTTCCCATGGTCTCCATCATCACAGACCCAGAGCTCCACCTGTGCTTGCTGGATGCTTCAGATTAAGTCAGGTGTGGGACCTCGGTATCCTATTTGGGGCAGTGATTAAAGAGGGTTAGTGACTGGGTACTGGATGCAGAATAACCAACTGGTATTTGGGGAATGGATCCAATAAACTCAAGGTTTCTCTATGGAGGGCCTTGATGGACAAGGGAGGATGGGCATGTAGGAAAGAGAAGGCACTGAAGGGAGAAGCCTGCAACAGATGATGGTCCTTGTCACCCCGGTAGTGGAGGGATGGTCATAGGAAACAAAGCACCAACTACTCCTGGCTAAGAAATGGCATTAACCAGTGATGGGCATGGAGATGTAGTGATCCATGATGTACCAGGGAGCAGAAAGATAAAGCTTTTACTGTTTTCAAGGTACAAAAAAGAAGAGCTATTAGACCCACTTATGGATGGATAACATTTATCTTATCAGTGTAATTCCAGGAAAAGGAGTGAAAATGGGCTTAGCTAAAGTGAAGGTTTAAAGTGAGGACTTGTGGCAGTGAAAAGCATCCATGACAGGTGGCTGATAATGAGATTTTTTTTTTCCTGGGAGAGAGGGTAATTTAACATCACCAGGGCACAGGAAAGGATGATTTTAGAATAACTGTAGCTGTAAGCGAGCAATCATCCCCAGAGCCATACCTTGGGGGTTATGAATCGGGGCAACCACCCCAGGCTCCACATTTTGGGGGGGCCCCCACAGACAGTGCTGTATAAGCCCCATGAACAGTGCCATTGGCACGTGCTGAGGGCACTACCACTCTATGTGCCTCTGGCTTCATGCTCTGGCCACTTGCCACCCCTCTTCCTGCACAGGCCCCGCAAAGGCTGATATGCTCCGGGCTCCGCCCACCCCTAGGGTCAGCTCTGA
>NW_005845401.1:0-1150 GCF_000455745.1 Alligator sinensis
GTCCATGGTCGAAGTTGTGGTGGAGAAGGGATGCAAGGAACTTTCTTGTGAGAAAGATGCAAGGAACTAAGTGATGGAAAAGAGACTTGTGGGTAGGGACTATGCAATGGGAGTGGGAGTTTAAAAAAAGAGAGAAATTGGGGGCAGAGAGAATTAGCCAGGAATCTTTGGAGTATCTGAAGCTGGAATCCTATACGGAGGAAATGGATCTTGGGACATGGAAAGTGGAATCTCAGTTTTGGCCCTCCCACTACACATATGGTGTGTACAAATAGGAGACTTACGGACTCACGGTTGAAGCCTGATACAACTACTTTCACACCTGACTTATCTGTTCATACCCAGCCCATGTGAACAGTGGCAAAGCAGTGTCCCTTCCTCACACTTGTGCAAGGAACCACTGATTGCTATTTTCTTAAGACAAGTCCCTAAACATGCAATGAGATGACCCACAAAACATCCCATCCATCTGAACTGTTCTTAGCTTATCAGGTGCACATGCATGCATACACATACACATGCACACACACACAGCACAGGCACATGAAGCAGCCTCAGCAGAGACTCTGAACTTAACTCAGAGCATCTTTAATCTCCTGGTTCCTCATGCTTTAGATGATTGCATTGGTCATTGGAGGCACCACAGAATATAGGATACAAACTTTGAATCCTTTGAAATAAATGGTTGAATCCCAAATAATTCACGGGGTTTAATCCTCATTGAATTAAATAGGTTTATAACATTTAAAATGGTTCATTTTGGAGCATCACATCAGTGTTTGCATGCACTGAGTTTTTGCAAAAATTAAACCTGGTCCCCGCCCGACACCATAGAAGAGTGGAAGGGTCCTGCAATGCCCCCACCCTAGCCTGGGTCCCCCAACCCATGCCCTACCATGCAGCTGTAGGAGCACGGGTCTGGCATATGGAACAACAACAACAACAAAAAGCAGAAATAATTCGAAAGCAGTAGCAATTCAAAGGGATGAACTACAAAGAAGTCACAGCACCATATGTCTTTGAGGGCCTTCGTGTTTGCACTCAATGAATTAATGGACACAATACTTTTTTTTGTAGCAAACTGAACTAAACTACATTGAAGGATTTTTAATTTTATGAACCAGAAAGATTTTTAAAACACCCAGAAAAC
>NW_005845402.1:0-1150 GCF_000455745.1 Alligator sinensis
GTAAAAGCTGTTGGAGACCACGAACACAGCTGGACGTCTTACAAACCGCTCAAGTGGTTGGGTTACTTGCTGACTGGATGCTAAACAGCACGGGGGGCTTGTTCTGGAGCAGCAGTTGCAGGAGTTGAGCAGCCTGGCGTCCAGGTTTGGTGGATGAATCCCATCCAAAATCTCAAAGCAGAGTTCTCTGACAGCTGGACCCAGGCTCTTGAGGGGAAAATCTCAGTGACGCTGTCAGTAAATATAGCTCAAAGGCTGACCTCCTGGGAAAACCTAGCAAGCTCTGGGAGGCTTTGTGTTTGTTCTTATTGGCCATATAATGTCGTTAAGACGGAAATATCTATTTTCCTTGACTAGCTGCTAGTCGCCCCTGCATAGAACAGCAGATATGGTCCGTCCTATTCTGTTAAGCAAAGCCAGGCTCCTTTGTGAATCTTTTATCCCAATAAGGCCTCACACCAAACCATATTGGTTGTTCTGTTGGCAGGTTTCCTCTTCTGTTCTCATAACTACAATGTTGCTCTGGATCAGCACCTCCACTCCCTGCTGCTTATTGCTATATTTGGTGGAACCCTCTGTGCCTTGCTGGAAGTGTGCCTGCGGGATCACATTGTCCTGGAAATCATCAGGACCAGTCTCTTCATCCTCCAAGGAACTTGGTTCTGGCAGGTCAGTTCTTATCCAGCACTTCGAGCTGAGCTATAGCTTGGGTAAGGGCATGGAAAGGAGGAAACTGTCACTGCTTTGGCAGGGTATAGGACCGTTCCCCCGACCCCCTTCCAACCAATGATGACCAACAGGCCCCACGGGGCAAGGTGGTAGGACCCAAAGACCGAGCAGACAATCCCTGCTTCATTCTCCCAGGTTATTTGGCAAGCACATATGGACCAAGCTTGGTCAAAAAGATTGTCTAATTATATGCTGCTCTGCAGCTGCAGTAGCATTATGGTGTACTCCCCCATGAGAAACAAGCCTGGAAAGATTGAATATTATTTGGCCTGTAAAGACATCGCTATCAAGGAATTAAACTGAATTTTTTAGACTGGCCTGAATTTTTAACAACACTTGGTGCCGCAGCTGCTATATGGGATGTGTGTAGTGTTGATAGCACCAGAACTTAATCATGAGCCAGACACCCAAAATCAGATTT
>NW_005845403.1:0-1148 GCF_000455745.1 Alligator sinensis
CTTAACATCCTATAAACAGACAGAGCCTGGATATAGATGTAACAGTGGAACTTCCAGGACATGGATTTTAGGAGATATAATATGTGACATGGGGAAAAGAGTACAATGGTCTAGTGCAGTAAAGTTGGGATATGCTTGAATTTCCACAAAGTTCTCATTAGAGGAGGAAAATTTCATTCTTTGGCCTACAGATAAATTGAAATAGTACGGTACAAGAAGTAGCTAAATTGAAGAGCAGACATTTCAGCTAAAAATAAATTAACAACAACAACAACAAATTTGAGGAAGTTCAGGGCACTTCCATTTCCTTTCTGAGTGGAGGAATGTGGGGTATTATTAGAAAACAAACAAACAAAAAACCCCACCCCAAAACAACTTTGACCTTCTTTTCAGAGATTCTTATGCCCTACACTGTATAACCCCATGGGAATTAAAACATCCCCTCTTTTAGCACCTTCTGTTAAATTCCTTTTGAATATCACAGTTTCTAAGCCATTAGAGAGGAATCTGGACACACTGAATTCTCCATGACTGCACTTACAGTATGATTTCAACATGAATACCATATATGCATATTACATAGAAATACAATAAAAGAAACTCACCTAACATTGGAAACAAGTTTCAAGGAAATATGGGATGTTAACACTTGTTACTTCGTTTTCTCTCCTGTAATACAGAATGGGAGGGAAGAGGAAGAGGAAGAGGAAGGAGAGACAGAACATGCACATCCTTTTTTAATTTGAATGATCTTAAACAGGGTAACTGATTATTTGTTTTCTGAAAAAGAGAATCTTGTCCCTTATGGGTGGGAGACATCCAGAGCATAAATGAATCTGATGCACTTACATCAATTGTATATCAGCAGCTGGATTTTTTTTCTAATGCCCAGATGGGCAATTAGCTCTTGAGAAAGAATGTTTGCTCCCTTCAGGACTGGTATTGAGGTGATTCCTTTCTCTGCCTATGAATTAAATTAAGAGGAAAGAAACTGTCCAAATAGGTGAGATTGTACAGCCTTCACACAGCCCAGTTTGGGCAGGCTGAAAAGAACTGTCCAGAATTTCAAGAGAATTTCCAGATGTGGATGTTTTTCTTATATTAATATGTTTGGCCAGGAAATATGCATGTGGTATGGCACCACACAG
>NW_005845404.1:0-1148 GCF_000455745.1 Alligator sinensis
ATGCCTCCCATTGGGGCACAGAGGCCTCGTCTATGACACTGCTCATTCTCTGAGCTGGCAAAAGCCACTGGCAGGTGGAGGGCTTCCTCACTGGTGCAGGATTGGTGTCTCCTTTTCCACAACTAGGTGTCCTCCTCCAGGTCCCAGATTAATTGCCCGACAAGACCTGCTCTATGATCCCCTACCAGTTGAACTGGCCTGTGGGTAGCCATTTATTAAGTGCATCCCACAGGTATTGCAGCAAACTGTGAGGCCGCTTGACTTCTTTCAATTTTCAGGCTCAAAATGCCTGTCTGTGGCTCTTTGGGAAGATCATGAGCCTGTATAGGATTGCAGCCTTTACGGTGTCATAATTTCAGGTATCCTCCAATGACAGGGCCTGAAAGGCTGTTAGAGCTTCGTCTGTCACCAGAGCACCTGGCTGGTGGGCCCCCTGGGTGTGATCCAACCCAGTATGAAGGATGATCCTTTCAAATTACTCTATGTAGGCCTCAAGATCATCATTAGAAGCTCCACATGGACTACCGCCAGTGACTTCATGTCTGCTTTGACTCAGGGTGGGATCTATAATCTGCTAAATCTGCTAATGCCAATGTCTCAAAATTCCCAGCCAATGCACCACTGTGAAGGTGCCTAAGGTGAAGTATGCCTAAGGTGGGGGTCTTAATAATAATGCTGGACAATAACATAGGAAGTTAGAAACTTCCTAATTTTGTTCATTTGGAGCTGCATCTGAACTTAATGAAACACATACTTTGGGTCCCACTTGGCTTTACTAATATTGATGTGAATCTGAAATTTTTCTACTGAATGAAGAGCATTATTTATCATTTAGTACCTGGTATTTTTAGCAGATTATGAGTCATTATACTTTCTGAAATGGAACATCTTAAACACAAATTAAAAGAAGCATTAGCTATCGTCATCAGTAAAAACAATAACAATAACAAAAATAAGAATAGCAATAGCAATAAAAGCAACATTTTCACTACACACATTGAAAAAGGAAAATGTTTCCAGCTTGTTTTTGGGGGGGGTTTCACCTGCAAGATAAAGAACTTCTTAAACAATGGTGATGACACATGAAACCACAGTGAGTGAGTTCATTCTCCACTTGGTCGCATTTACAGATTTTCCTATTCCTGGTG
>NW_005845405.1:0-1147 GCF_000455745.1 Alligator sinensis
GGGGAAGGGTGGTGGGAAGCCAGAGCGCTGGCGCTTCCTACCTGGACCTGCTTCTTCACCTACTTTCTCTTTTCTTTAGGTGTCCTCTCTGCTGTTCAGCTGGTTGAGTCAGGGCCAGGGGTGGTGAAGCCTGCAGAGACCCTCACCCTGACCTGCACTGTCACAGGCTACACCATCAGCAGTGGTTACGTTTGGAGCTGGATCCGGCAGCCTCCTGGGAAAGGGCTGGAGTGGATGGGGGACCTAATTGGAAGCAGTGGTAGCACAGGCTACAACCCATCCCTCAAGAGCCGCATCACCATTTCCAAGGACAACTCCAAGAACCAGTTCTCCCTGCAGCTGCGCTCTCTGACAGCCGCAGACACCGCCACGTATTACTGTGCCAGAGACACAGTGACACAGAGCAGAGCAGGGGCTGCACAAAAAGGGGAAGCCTGTTCATCTTAATGTGGCAAAATTACAACAGGCCAGACAAGGAAGTTTCCACCTGAAAACCTCGTACACATGGAGGGAATCTCTTATAGGATCATCCTTGGCCATCTGAGGGTTGTTATATTTGGGCTTATAACACTCCAGACAGCAAAGGCCTGCGAGCTTCGCTGGGCATTTGACAAGACAGAGGTTATGAAGCAGTACAAGTCTCAAGATGACTTCATTACAGATCATTTGGGGGCCTTGTCAGCATGGATGGGGATGGCAGTGGGGCTCTTCCTCACTGCCTAGCCTTGCGTGCCCAAAGGGCCACCAGCACAATACTCCTGAATTCAAAACACACGTCTTTCCTACAATTGCATTCACCAAACATTTCCAAAATGTTGAAAGGAAGTACCCAGGTTCACCTCTCCCACTCCAGTTTTTCCGGCACAGTGTGAGGGTTTGTGGAGTATTCACTCTAATCTCTTGGCGTATATAAATCAGAATTGAGTATATTAGGACTTGAATTACCAGATCATTCCTCATTCTTTCTTTCAGTGGTGACCCTGAGTCTTGCCTCTCATGTCTTTTTGTAAAAGTGCTCCCCTGGGACAAGGAGCTCTTGCATCTCCAGGACCCTTATATCTCCAAGGACAGGACCCTTCCAGAAACCATCCAAGACTTGCTTTCCCAGCAGCCTGGTGGCATTAGGCACAGCTGGCATTGCCCTGAG
>NW_005845406.1:0-1146 GCF_000455745.1 Alligator sinensis
GGCCAGATGTATGTCAAGCTGCTTGTGCCATAAAACAGAATCACAACCGTGTGGTGGGAGGAACAAGTAGAAAAAGCTTTGCATCTACCCTCTGCTAATGTCATCTTTAGCACGGTATGGATGATGCACATGTAGGACACTATGATCAGTACAAAAGGGACTATTATCATTATTACAGTAGCCGTGAGGGAATGCATCACAAACTTGTAGGTATCTGCACACACCAGCTCTATGAAAGGAAGGCCATCACAGAAGAAGCGATCCACCTCATTGGGTCCACAGAACGGGAAACTAAAGAGCCATTTGACCTGCATAGTCCCCATAGGGATTCCTGAGATCCACAAGGTCAGCATGACTTGGATTCACATCCTCCTCTTCATAATGCTCGTGTAGCACAGTGGGTAGCATATAGCAATATAGTGATCATAGGCCATGGCAACCAGGAGGAAGCACTCCACAGTTCCTTGGAAAAAGAAGAGAAACATCTGTGCTATGTATCCAGAGAAGGAGATGGATTTGTTCTCAGAGAAGAGGATTGCCAGCAGTTTGGGGACAACTACGAGGGTGAAGCAGATTTCCAAGGACAAGTTCCTGAGGAAGAAGTACATGGGGCTGGAAAGGGCTGGGTCCACTGTAGTAATGAGGATGATGAGGATATTTCCTAGGAGGCTCGTGACATAAATAACCAGAATCACCACAAAGAGCAGAAGCTGGGACTGCCTGAGAGTGGGGAACCCCAAGAGAATGAACTCAGTAACTACAGTTTGATTTGCCCAGATCATTTTTCCAAGTATCCAAAGTGTGGTGTTCAAATGAAAATGAGAGAGATTCTGCACTTTCTTAATGCGTCGGCCAGCCCAGGGATTCTGACGGGGGTGCACAGGTTTCACCAAATACATAAACTTGCCATCCTAGGCAGAGAAAACTGCTTCTTTGGTTTTCCATTCAGGGCAATTCTGAATATTATTCAGGGTAGGTTACTCTTTGGACAGATGGAGTATTAGGCTGTAGGTGGGTATATTTACTGATTGTGAGATCAGAGCTTTCATCTCTTGGCTTTCCCATGTCAAGTGTTCACTTATCAACTTGAATGTCAGTTGTTCACTTATCAACTCGAAGTGGACTCAGGGTCTCCAAGGCTTGGTA
>NW_005845407.1:0-1146 GCF_000455745.1 Alligator sinensis
GAAAACCATGACAGAACAAATTTCATAGTACAGAAACTAACTTGGAAAGTCAGTGTCCATGTTTCTGTATTTCCTTCCCACGTATAAACATTTCATTCATCTAAATTAGTTTACTGAATAAATTACTTAATATTCATTGTTTCCAATCACAGATTTCCTGTGCATGACAATATACTTTACTATGTCAAAAATGGACTTTGACCTTCTTCTATTGTATAAAAACTACAAGAAACATGTTTAAAATTCTTCTCTTTCCAATACCTTTGTGCTGAGGCTTCATATGAGTGGGGTTTTTCTCCTATGTATTGTAATGACTTTAAAAATTGTCAAGAGAGCAAAACTCAACTCCAGTTCCATGTTGATTTAAATTTTGGCTATAATGGAAATACTGGAATTCAAAACAGTATTTCATCTTGAACTGGAGTATCTTATGTTTATAAATCAAAAGATGAATACTGATACCTCCTGATAGAACCCGCAAGTAGTTATGTACCTCCACAGAAAAAAATAATAATCCTTATTAGTAAAGAGCTTATTGACAATACCTGACAAGTTATTTTGGTTGTGTTCATTAGTTTGATTGAAATGCTGACAGGAAGAGGAGGGGAGTATCTGATGACAAGTGCAGACTTGTTGCTGAATGCTGAGCTAGTGTTGGGAGTCTGCCTTAAGGAATCAGAATTCAGTCTGTCTTGTTTTTTTGAGCAGCCATGACATGATAATAAGGGAGACATTCCCATCATTTCATCTCCAATCTTTATAGGACCAGGGGGCAGGGAAACTATTCAATGATATTCCATAGAATTACATAAGAATATTGGCAAACACAAAGCCCCAGTACTGCACCAAGTGATCACTTATTTTGATGTAATTAAATCATTAAAAGTCTTGTATGTCCTTGTATGAATGGGAATGGAGAGAGGACCAAGGAAAATGGTGAAAATAGTATTTCATTTTTTATTCATTTTCCTTGCAGGAACTTAAAAAAAGCCATACCCAATACTGGTCTGCTACTGTAAAGACTACTGTGGATCCTTCCTTAAAAACTTTTAAAGAAACCTGAAATGTGTCTAACTTCTCATGATGTAATATAGCTTAGGGGAATAAAAATTGTAACTCCATTACTTTCTCTTCTATTTAAAAAAA
>NW_005845408.1:0-1145 GCF_000455745.1 Alligator sinensis
ATGCCTCATCTGTCAGTGTAGCAGGTTCAGGGAATTGCCCTTGGAGATGGTGACCCCCCATGCACAGACCTGCTGCAGTGTATGGTAGGTGCAAGGTTGCTCATAGCAGCCACCCACTCCAGCCCCTCCCCAGGAACCTGGGGGACGCAGTGCATGTGGGAGCTGCTGGATGCAAGCCCAGAGGCTTTGCAGGAGAGGTGCAGAGAGTTGGCCTTGCCCAACTCTAGCAGCTGTACCTGGGACCAGGTGTCTGGGAAGAGAGACTGGTTAATAATCATTTGAATCTCACCTGCAAAGACCCCAAGGCTCTAGAGCCTCCCTGGGATTGGGATTTGCAGTGCTGCTGTCCCCAATGCCTGGACCCCTTCCCACAGTTTCCCAGGATGCCTGTCCCCCTGCCTCATGCCTCCACCCTCTCCATTGAGTAGCCTCCTGCCCATCTTTTCCTCCCTGGATCCCATCCTACCCCTCTCCCTCCTTTCCCTCCCCCTCTCTCCTCTTGTCAGGCAGAAGCAGTGATTGCAAACCTCCAGGACGTGTCCTGCAACCTTCTCAGAAATGGGGCTCTGCATCCTGGCCCCTGCCCCTCAGCTCTGAGACTGCTGGAGCCCTGGCTCCCAGGGTGGCAGGAGGTAACATGTGTGCTGCAGCTCCTCCCACCCTTCCCGCACGCTCAGGGGACTGAGGCTGGGTCCCAGCCAGGGGCTTTCCCAGGGACTTTGGCCCTGGGCTCCACACCCTGACTAAGCAGCTGGAGCCTGTGGCTTGAGGAGGACAGTGTCTGCTGGGGAATCTCCTTCACCCTTTGCTGCCTGGAACCAGATCTGCTCAGAGAGACTGGTTAATAATCATTTGAATCTCACCTGCAAAGACCCCAAGGCTCTAGAGCCTCCCTGGAATTTGAATTTGCAGTGTTGCTGTCCCCAGTGCCTGGAGACCTTCCCACAGCTGCCCAGGATGCCTGTCCCCCTGCCTCATGCCTCCACCCTCTCCATTGAGTAGCCTCCTGTGCATCTTTTCCTCCCTAGATACCATCCTACCCCTCTCCCTCCTTTCCCTCCCCCGCCCCCTCTCTCCTCTTGTCAGGCAGAAGCAGTGATTGCAAACCTCCAACACATGTCCTGCATCCTTGTCAGAAATGGGGC
>NW_005845409.1:0-1144 GCF_000455745.1 Alligator sinensis
GAGGACCTGGGGAAACTGCCCTGTTGGTTTTTTTTACAAGGAAATAATAAAAGAAACCCCACAGCCAGGCCCCACTGCAGCCAATTTCCACACCCAGAACCATTTCACAGGCCTCATCCAGTGTTTCTGGTCAAACTCCCATGTCTAACTACATGGGAGATTAGAGACTGGAGCAACGATCTCTGCTTAACAAGGACGTGTTACCTGAGAGGTGACTCTGTCCTTGGGACTGTGGACTAGAGGTGGAAAGTGGGTCTCACCTCAAAGAAGGTCATTGGACTTCAAAACATGAGGCATCACTCTGATCTCATATTGACACCTCTGGTATTCAGCCTCTATCAGCATCTAGAAAAATGATTCAAGGCATCTCAAGGAAGTGTGACTGAGAGATCTGTGAGTTGAATCAATATTAGAAGTATATGCAGCTGCATGCGAGTTGTGGAAGAGTTTCATTTCTCTGCTTGCTGTGTTATTTCTTTTCTTTTACATTCACATTATTTGAGGGAAAAGGGTGCTGTTCCATTCCCAAGTTTTGTGAGCAGGCATTCCCGCTCCGCAAGGGGCTGTCACAGCTCTGTGTGTTTGTGCATCCTTTGCATGAAAAGGCCTTTGCATCTGCTTTCCATGGGTGCTGGAAATCTTGAATCATTCACAATCCACGCAGATGCACTCCTGGCTCTGTGCAGCTTGTGTCCTTGGTGGTCACTGGAATAGAAACAGACTTCCTCCTTTTTTTGACAATTTATGGGTACAGATTGCCCCCTGGTGTTTCTACTCACAATGTAGCCCAGTCTACGACCCATCCCACTGTGCA
Organism: Alligator sinensis; assembly: GCF_000455745.1. Classification (NCBI taxonomy): domain Eukaryota; kingdom Metazoa; phylum Chordata; order Crocodylia; family Alligatoridae; genus Alligator; species Alligator sinensis. The sequence goes on from NW_005845409.1 coordinate 815, forward strand.
TGTCCCTGCAGATTGGAGAGGGGTTTGACACCCTCTGGTCCAGCTCTGCAACCTCTGGACCAAGCTGGACAAACTAACGGCTCCAAAGGGGGAATCACTGGGGGCCCTGCTTTCCAGATAAGGCTGTGGGAAGCCTAAAGGATCAGACTCTACTTTAGCTGCTAACTTTAAGAGCTGATGTGACACCAAACCCCAGAAATATGATGTGGAAAGGCCAGATACCACCACGCTCAGTGTGGTTAGCCAGTAGGGGGTGCTCCTCCGCTGAGGCACGCACCTCACTGCGCCCGACCCCCTATGAAGGTCCGAGTGCCTCCCCAGGGACGCCTC
>NW_005845410.1:0-1143 GCF_000455745.1 Alligator sinensis
ATTGAATTTCGAGCCAGTCTTCTCGCCAGTCGTGGTTTCGCTGCGCTTGCCCTAGCGTACTTTGGTTATGAAGACCTGCCTGAGATTCTAGCTGAGGTGGATCTGGAATACTTTGAGGAAGCCATCAACGTCCTCTTGAGACACCCCAAGGTACATTCCATTCGCAGATAAGCTCATCCTCATTTCCCCCTAGCCCAACCACTGCTGGACACAGCCAACAGGCCTTGGAAGACTGTGGTAACTATATGGACCTTCATACATTCCCCGCAGTCAGCAACAGGCTAGTCCACACCTATACCTAGAAGGGCAAGGGCTGTGTACAGCCCTTTGTTCTCCTTCTGCTGAGTTTGATCTTTGAGAGATGCCATCTTCTCTATGACCTTCTCCACAGATGACTGTGTTGTATACTCCACACAGCATTGCCTGTTAAGAGCTGGAAAAAAGACTACAGAGCTCATGATTTGACTCTTCCAGCAATACAGATTAAAACTTGTGAACAAATAAAGAAATAGGTTGAGCCAGTCATCAAAGCCTGTGTGGCACATTTGCAGCAGATGTGTGTGTGTCTGGGTGGAAGTGAGAGGGGATGCGGCAGGGAATTAAATCCCAATGTAACTATGACAGTCACATGCAGGAAGTGAATTCAGTGTTCTGAAGGTATATTTTGAAAGGTGGATGCTTGTGAATAATATTCATAATTGCAGGAACCTATGCTGACTGCATGAATGCCTCAGATACATGTGTAAAAACTGGCCACTACACATACCTAATGACCTGCCCAGCCTGTAGGTGCAATCTTGATTATGTGTTGCGTAATTCAGGGGTGCATACTTCTTCTTTCCAGCCTAGACCATCAGATGCTTATCTACTTTTACCATAATTTTGCAAGTGAAGATACAGGTACCTGGCTTATTGTCACACTATATACGTGTTTAGGTGGTACACCACTGGTACGCATCACTGTCATTGGTACACCACTTGAATCCCATATTCAGATTCTTGGCAGGGAGAATGAATTTCCTGACAGACTGTGCATTCATGCCATGCTCAACCCATTTCTCTCTGCTGTGTTTCCAGGTGGAGGGAACAGGGATTGGCTTGGTCTCAGTATGCAAAGGTGCTGAGATTGCACTGGCCATGGCA
>NW_005845411.1:0-1143 GCF_000455745.1 Alligator sinensis
TGTGACCTCCTGAGCTCCTTTCCAACCCTGATTTTCTATAATTCTACCTCTGAGAATTTGTGGATGATGGCTAAAGTTCCCTAGAAGAGCAAACATAGGGCCTATCTTTAAAAAGGGGGGAAAGGAAGACCCAAGAAACTATGAGAGAGCCAGCCTAAGTTTGAGATGCACAAAGGCATTAGAACAAAGCCTTACATGAAACGATTGGTAAGAGCCTAGGAGAGAACAAGGAGATAAAGAACAGCCAGCATGGACTTGTCTAGCACAGATCGTGTCAAACCAGTCCCCTTTCCTTCTATGTCAGGATGACCGGCCTCTTGGACAGAGAAGTAGGAGAAGTGCTTTATCTTGACTTCAGCAGGGTTTTTGATACTGCCCTATGTTGTTCTCATAACCAAGTTAGAGAAATACTGTTTAGGCTAAACTACTCCGCGTTGGGCACACAATTGTTCATAAAACACACTCCGTGGAGTAGTTATCAAGGGGTCACGGTCATACTGAAAAGGATTTCTCAAATGGGACTCCACAGGGTTGGGCACTATTCAGTGTTTTCAATGAGGACTTGGATAATGGAATAGAAATGACCTTATTAAATGCACAGGGGAAACCAAGCTGTGAGGGGTTGTGAGCACTTTGGAGGCTAGGACTAGAATTCAAAATGGGAGAAGTGGTCTGACATGAATCGGATGCAATTCAGTGAGGATAAGAGCAACGTGCTACCCTTCAGTAGCACAATCAGCTCCATAAAGCTCCAACGGAGAGCGGTGGGCTAGGCGGTAGATGTGCGGGTTATCGCTGGTCACACCTGAACACGAGTCAGCCATGAGACACTCCTGTGGGGAGAAAAAAACCCAAATGTCTTCCTGGGCTGTATGCATCCTACGTGTGTCATAAGAGGTGCCATAATCCTTTCACTCCATGCAGCAGTGGCAAGACCTTGGCTGAAGTACCCACACCCAGAAAGTCATGGGCCAATAGGGAAAAGTCATAAGGTAGCAACCAAAATGATCTGAGGCCTAGACAAGGTAGCTGATGAGGAAAGAATTGACGCACTGGGTTTGTTTAGTCTTGAGGAAAGAGGACGGAGAGACATTTAATAGTCAAGGTCGCTGTTAAGAGAGAGGTGGAAGGTAAGGCAGAATG
>NW_005845412.1:0-1143 GCF_000455745.1 Alligator sinensis
TGGAAATCAGTGTGGATCCTGAATGAGTTTGGGGATCAAGAGCCATGAAGCAGAGGGAGGTAGCAGCTGCTATAGCCAATCTGGGGGCTCACAAAGACAGCAGCTCCCATCTGGAGGCTCTGCCATGACTGATCTAGGTTTCTCCTATACCCCCTGAGTTGGAGCCCCACCCCATTATCAGTTATAAGGCCCATGATGAAGGATCCCCTCCCCTTAGCATAGGGTTAAGGGAGTCAGATGCCCGCATCTGATTGAAATCCAGTATAAAGTGGGTGTCTATCCCCCACAGGCCCCTTTCAGAAATCTCAGACTCGCTGCTCAGCTCTGAGGAGCCCACAGCAAAGATGCCGGTCACACGTGAAGTACGGGAAACTGCTCAGGAAGCCTGCCACTCCTCCATAGACAGCCTGAAGGCAGTGTTTAGACAGATGCCCATTTATACAGCTGTGAATGCCTGTTGACAGCCTTGCACAGCCAAGGACATTTGCACTCCCCTTCGCCTGGGGGCTCTTACCCTCACCCAGGTAAAAAAAAAGGCTAGACGCATAATGTGTCTGGCATCTACCATGGGCATATGCATGCCCAGTTTGGTCTCTGCAACAAATGCATTCATCCTTGGAGCCCAACCTGGCCCAGAAGTCAAAACACTGATTCCTCCCTGCAGCTAACTGGGTTTGGTACTCAGGGGAGAGACGGGCTGAAGTCATCAGGACATTTCTTCTGCAATTGTTATTTACTGAGCCGCATTTATTTCTTCTGTTCCTAAGTGCAAATTAGTTTCACTGCATCATCTGACTCTGATGGATGTTTTTAATCCATAAATGATCCCATTGAACTAACATCTAAAGCAGGGAAGGGAGGCACATTTTGTTCTTCCTAATGAAATGCAAGAGCAAAGCCCTCAAGCTTACGAAAATAAAACATTGCTGGGAATATGAACAAGACCTTAAGAGTCCTTCTGTAGGGAAGTGCATCATTTTAAGTCAGTTCCTCTGCCTGATACAGCCCATTACAGCTTTTCGCTTGACATTCAACAGACATTCTCCATCCAGCTCTCAAAATAAAGCTGACTAAAGGCTGAAACTATTATTCCTGTTTGAAGACCAGAGAGCCATCCTTCTGTGTGCAATACTTTTGATCCTG
>NW_005845413.1:0-1141 GCF_000455745.1 Alligator sinensis
GCATTGGGAAGGCGTCGAATGTTGTTAGGGCGTTCAGTTTCCTAAAATCTATGCACAACCTGAGGGAACCATCGGGTTTAGCCACCGGCACGATGGGGCTACGCCGCGGGCTCTGAGAGGGCCGTATAATCCCCTGCTCCTGCATCTTTGAGACTTCCCGCCGTACTTCCTGCTGCCATTGCTGGGGTATCGGTCTCTACCTCTCTCTTACTACTGTACCGCATGGCGTTCTTATTTCATGCTGGATACTCGCGGTCCTCCCTGGACTTTCTTGGAATACCTTTTGGAACTCCTCGACTAAGGCCAGTAATTCCTGTTGTTGGTGGCTATTTAACTCCTTACTCACGTGAACACCCTCGTCCGGGGCAGTTTGCCCTAGTCCTGGGCAAAGGGGCCCTAGATCTACCACTCCTGCCTTCTCTTGGGCCATCAAGCCTTGAGGGGTCTTCCACTCCTTCAGCCGATTTATATGGTAGACCTGCTGCTCCCGGCGATGACTTGGCTTACGCACCTCGTAGTCCACTGGCCCCACTTGCCTAATCACGGTGAAGGGCCCTTGCCACATCACCAGTTGCTTACTCGAAGTGGCCGGTATCGAAACCAAGACCTGATCCCCGGGCTGAAAGGAGCGGGCCTTCACCCTCCTGTTGTAGTGTGCCTCCTGTCGCTCTTGGACCTCCCTCACGTTATGTCCTGCGATCCGTTGGGCCTTCCGAATACGAGCCTGCAGCTCCTGGCGGTACTCCTCTGCAGAGACCCCCAAGCCCATCGGCCGCTCCCACTCTTCTCGGACCACCTGCAATAGGCCTCTAGGGCTGTGACCATACACCAATTGGAATGGTGAATAGTGGATTGATTCCTGAGGAGCGTCCCGCAGTGCGAATAGTAGAGGTGTCAGCAGGGTATCCCACCGTCGGGGATCTTCTTGTGCACACCGCCTAAGTAGTCGTTTAATGGTACCATTTAGTCTTTCCACCAGGCCATTGGTCTGGGGATGATAAACCGATGTTCTTAGTTGGGTGATGCCCAGGGTCTTGCAAAGGGCCTTCATCACTCCTGACATAAAGTTTGTTCCTTGATCTCTTGTAGAATGCCCACCCACGCTATCCTCTTGAGAAGCTCCTCAGTCACTTTTGGGGCT
>NW_005845414.1:0-1140 GCF_000455745.1 Alligator sinensis
TGCAGGCCAGATAGAATGGCCTGGCAGACCGCATTTGGCCCCCGGGCCACATGTTGCCCACCCCTGCCTTAGACAGTAACTGATTCAGAAAGTTCATGACTCTTTAAACCTGTTTTTTTATCCATCAGTCAATCCTCATTAAAGCTGCCAATTGTTTGCATTTGCTCACTGTGCTGGATAGAAGACAAGGCAGGGCGACACCTTAAAAATGGCTGCATGACAATTTAGGAACCTATGTTCCACTTAAATGACTAGTGTCCCCTAGAGGGGGGATAAATATGGTTGTTTTATTTCTGTTTAATAAAACCAACAGCTGCTAGGTGAATTCTGAAGTTTATGTCTTCCAATACACTGCAAGTATATGCGTCAAAAATGCCCTCAACTAAAACACTGATAAAAACACTTGGTGGTGAAAGTAAACCTGGCTTTCACCTTTACAGAATATGCATACAAATGTATCAGTACACAGAAAAGATCCTAATCCAAGACAGAAACAGTACCTGGTAACCACCCCTCCCCTCCCGCCCCAAAAAACACAACTATTGTTCAATGCCCAAAGTAATTTCAGAAGTAACTGCTATGCTGCAAGACGAAACATTACTTAAAAATGTATGAACTTCCCATCACTCCATATTATATTTGCATCAGACACTACCAGCAGTAATTAGCTGCCATTCCTATACACTGTCTGCAGGCATTACATCTCAAGCTTGTGTGAAAAAAGTCACAGCTAATTTTTTGCTTGCTTATCTGACCCAGATTTTGCATCCCCTTTTGCAAGTACCTATAAATTGTAGTCATTCTGCATTTCTTAGGGAGACTGATTACCACTCTGAAACATATGACTTCAGTATCCATTTCAATATAGTTTATAGACTGGATATAATATTCACTATAATCGCACTAATGCACTTAAGAGTTTCACAGACAGTCATGTGAGAAACAGGAATCAAGTCAAACAGATAGAAAACTGCACTGTGTTTCTGTGCAAATGGGCTGCCTCATTGACTGCCTCCGGGAAGTAGCAAAAGTAATTGAAGAGGTGGCACCCTTGCCATTAACTCATTATCTAAACAATGCCCAGTTTGGTATGAAAGGGAACCAGGAGATGACAGTGTTGTGTAATAAAATATTTATACC
>NW_005845415.1:0-1139 GCF_000455745.1 Alligator sinensis
CAAATGAAAACAATAAATGGGGCCTGTAAGAATAGAATTGATGTTATATGTGTTCCCCATAAGGAAACTGTTTCCATTATTCTACCATTATTAGGAACAGCGGCATCACTGAAAGCACCTGAGGAAACAATCATGCATCAGAATATTGGAGATACATAGATCAGGCACCTCGCAGAGCTGCTGCGTCCTCAGGACTGTCACATACGGCGCGGACAGACCTGGGTGCTGAGCGCTGCTGAAAGCCATGCCGGTAAACTCAGCCGTGAATTTGTATCTGGCTTTTCATTTCCAGCTCGGGCTTTCAAGCACTCGGCAGTCTCCATTCTCCCCTGTAACCCTACAGAAGGAAACCTTCATCATCTCAGTTCAGGGGATATGGCATGGGGCACGACTGCCTCCAGTTTCACGTAGACACAAGGATGCAGACAGGACCTGGGCTCCCCTGTTTTCAGAGAAATGCGTTTACAATCCAGGATTGCAGATGAGTTCTGTTTAGGATGGATTTGTCTTAATTTGGACATGCTTTTGACCAACCCAGGTTGGAGGTAGGAATGACTGGGAGGGAGGCATGAGAGCGCTCTCTGTTTTTAATAGTACATCAGGAAAGGGCTGGAGAGATTGGAAGGCTGATATTCTGTTTCTGCAACGTAGGAAGTGCAGTATTATCATTCATGGAGCGACAGCTGAAAAGGACCACGGGCTCTATATGAGAGAGGAGTGCAAACATCCCATCTGGACTAGGAGGAAAGACCAGGGTGCACAGACATACTCCAGGGCCGATTTGCATCTCTATGTATCACTTCAGTAGGAATTGAGTCATGCTGGGTATGGGGATCTGCACAGGAGGGAATTTTACCAGCATGCCAGCAAGCACAGGGGAAAAAAACCAGGAGACAAATATTATGCTGCACAGGAATTTTAATTTACAGAAGAAATTGAGAATACAGACACAGAAAGGATACAGAGGAGACAGGAATTTTTTCCCAAGGTTTTCCAAAGGGCCGCAGCCGGGATTATAAGCCTGTTGTCACCAAACATCTTCTACACGTCTGTGGCTGTGTCAAGTGCTCTGCAGTGGATTACAAATGGAGTCTAGGGAAGCAGAGGATTCCTTTTAAATGACAGCACAGTATGAAGAG
>NW_005845416.1:0-1139 GCF_000455745.1 Alligator sinensis
GGCAGTATAGAAATAGAAACACAAGCCTCAAAACAAGAGAAATGCCATTAGCATATTTTTGATCCCATGCTTGTATAAAGTGGGTTAATTCCCCTCTCACTCTCTCTTTCAAACATAGCTAAACTTGACAAAGATTGCTTCCAATACTGATGTGGTAGTGAGCTGAAACAGCTAGTGAACCAAATGTTTCAGTGAAATCAATTAAATTGAATTGATGATATAGTAATAAATTCAACAATCGGTTCCTTCATAACTATTCCCATTCTTTAGGAGACAACTATGAGGAATGTTTCAATTTGAAGAGAAGCTGCTCTTAGTAATGCCATAGAGACGACATAGCATTTCAGTTATACAGAAACCGGCCTCAGTCCAACTCCAAAAAACAGTCCTCTACTGGGATACACTAATCACCTTATTAGCACTTACATATTACAAGATACAGCTTATCAGCAGGATATATAGTGGTAAGTGTAATGAACATTAGAATTTGGATACCTTACTCTTTTGGTAACTATTGTGAGCAACTTAACCGATTTCCAAACTTACGAATCTAAGAAGGCCATTTAAGGCCTTAAGGCCAACCTCCAACAGCAAAACTACAAAAGGATGTCTTAAACAAAGGCAACTTCCTTGTTTGGGTGGGAATTCAAACCAACACTATACAAAAAGGTTTACAAAATGAAGTTAAACAACAAACAAACCTCTTCTTGCAAGCTATGCCACATGCTTTGTGAATTTTTCAAAGTCTATTTACAGAAACATAATTTTACTAACACTTCCTCTAAAGCTATCACAACACACACTGTTACTAGGATATTGTGTAGAATAAAAACAGAAAGATAACAGAGCTGGATTCCTTTTTTTTAAAAAAGCGGTACTCACCATAAGGGACCCACATTAGGAGTTCTTTTAATGTGGTAGAAGAGGTGAAGGCAGATCAAGCTCTGTTGCAACAGGACAATGGCTATCATTAAGAAAAATCTCCAAATATATTGCAGAACACAGATATGGTTCATAAAATTGTTTATTCTCCTCAATGGACTTTGATGCCCAACAGGATCAGTTAAAAAAAATTACAGCTCCTTCCCCATACCCTTTGGCTAGGGACAAACTCAAAAAGCCTGAGCCTGAATTGATTC
>NW_005845417.1:0-1139 GCF_000455745.1 Alligator sinensis
TTCCAGTCCAGAGTAGTCTCAGCCTCCAGAGAAGGTAAAAGTGCCTTAAAAACTTTTTCCAGATCCCAGGTGCCACCCACCGCCGAGTGCCTTCATCTGGAGGCAGAAAGCAGGGTGCTACCGTATTAGGCAGATCGGTATATTCATGTACAATCTAAGGCTTGTGTGGAATTCCCTTCCCAGAGGGGTGAATGCCATTAAATAACCTTGAGCTCCTGTTAAAAAAGTGACCCTTTTTCCAGGGAAAAGTGGAAGTTTCAGGCTCTGCATAGGTGTTTACCATACAAACACCAGCAAGACTGATTAAACGAGCTGCCATGCGCTGCAGTGCAGGCGGCAAAGCCAATGCACTGCAATGGCATTTTAAATCCTCTCCCGCAGCAGGGCCGCTCATTTTATGCATCCCTCGCTGTATATGTGCTCTCTTTTCACCTTTGCTTCTTTGCAGTAATAAGAATAAATGAATGCATAGCGAGTATGTCTGAAGGCACTGCTCATTACCCTTCCCTCTTTGGGTTATGCAGTACAGATTATTCACATACCACCCTCTTTTGCTTCTTATGTCTTTATTTCAGGCCTAGGGCTCATGGCATTCTGGACTGGTTTGGTCTCCCTAATACTTCTAATGTAATATTTACGACAACCCGTACAAAACCAAGGGTGATGTTTGCCCACAGACCCTAGGAGTTCTGTCTCTGTTCTCTGCTTCCCTGTCTGCTTGCTTCTGGCAAAGACACACTCAGGCAGAAGGGGGCTGATATGCTAATTTTATTCTTTGTGCTTTAAAGAGATACTCACTGTACTAAAACCGATTGTGTACAGTATGATTTAGGGGGGGAAACAATAATTGAAGCCTCGCTGCCTTTGTATTAGGGTGCACTCAACAGGTATAATGTGTATAACATTGTAAAGGCAGACCATTTTGGTGCAAGAATTGGATGGAAAGTTAGGGCTTCAGCTCCTTAAAGTCTGGGATTCTGTTGGAAAAGTCAGTGGCATCTTATTTTAAAGAGCAGTTGGGCAGAAACCTAGTGAGAGCCTTCAGCAGGGCAACTTCTAAAAGCAGGTGGTTGTAATCTGATAAAAGTTTACTAAAATGCCATGGTTTAAGACATGCAAAACTCTAGAACTCTTGGTTC
>NW_005845418.1:0-1139 GCF_000455745.1 Alligator sinensis
CGCCCTCTCCGAGCCCAGCCTCCACCGAGAAAAGCTCCACGCAGCCCTGGCTGCAGCCCACCCTGCCGTGCACAGATCCAAGGGGCACCCCCCGCCCCGCCCGTGCCCTCCCAGGGTGGTAGTAGCAGTGGGAGCCACCTCCCCCCTCCACAATCTGCAGCTCCCCCTCTCCACCCCGCCTGGACAGCACCTGCCCCTGCCCCCTCCATCACCAGCGAGAGCCTTGATCTGACCCCCACATGCCGCTTTCCTCCCCTTCCACCACACTGGACTTGCCAGCTGAAGGCAGCTCTCCATGCTGCCAGATGTGCTTCTTGCTTCCTTAGTGCTGTGCTGTGACTGCGCACAGCACAGGCATTTATCAGCCAAATTATCAGCCCCATCGGGCCGATATCCAATACAGCAAATGTTCTTGGTACTGGTACCGATCCGATATGAGACCAAGGTATCAGTGCACCTCTAATTTATATGATCGCTCACAGTGTTGCTAAGTGGTGCAAATCACAAGGTCTCTTATTGTACCTCTAGGCTTTCATATGTGACTGCAAAGTTGCTAACTTTTCTTATATACAAAAAACTAGAACTCTGGGTTCCAAAATGATACCTTTTATTAGACCAACTGGAAAATGGCAAGAAAACTGTCCTTTTCTGCAGGCTTTCGGGATCAAAGTCCCTTCATTAGGCTCTGGGAAAAGTGTAGATGGTACAAGATGGTAAAAAGTCCCCATGGGTAGGAAAGAAACTTCATTTTTGCACAGAGGGAGCTGAAGATGGAAGGCCGTCCCTCTGGGTCCTTGAGAATGTCTTTGTGAGCTGTGCTGAGTAGCTCTTTGATGTGTAGGAACTTTTCTTATAACCTTTCAAGTAAAAATGCGAATTAAACAGACGCTTGGCTTGCATATTAACATCCTGTTTGTCAAAGTTGTAGTTCTTGTGCTGCTCTTTCTCCAAATTTTCCTCATAAAGATTTTTCATAATCAGCTATTAATTAGTACTGTGTTCCTCACCTTTTTGGACTAAAGACATGGCTTGGAAAATTCCAGGTCTTAGCTTCTACCTTTTTTTTTTGACTACAGAAAAATAATGGCAATAATATTTTTGTTGCAATGAACTCAGAAAAGCCAGGACAGGTCAGAATG
>NW_005845419.1:0-1136 GCF_000455745.1 Alligator sinensis
CAAGCTTTGCTGAGACATGGATCAATCTATACTGCTCCCACAAAGGCTTTCCTAGCATTGACCAGAGTAAGCCTAACCAGGAAACCTGACTGAACCATGAACTCCTTACTTAAACAAAACTGCAGGTCCTGAGACTTCAGCACTGACAGCATTTCAATAACACCGGATGCGGACAGCAAAGAGAGCCAGCCTACATTTGACAGCCCAGAAAAGAGAGAAAGTGGAACAGAAACAGGGCCTTGTTACACATGAATTTTAGGCAGCTCAGGGAGCTCTTAACCCCTGGGTTGTCCACACATCAACACCTGGAACTAGTTTTAAGCACACTTTAGGTGGCTTCAAGTTGTGCCACTCCAGGGCATGTTTATCTCTGATCCATGTTATCCAGCTCACGGTCCATGAATGTGTGGCCACTCCCCATAGATGAGCTGCCCAAGTTGCAGCCCTCCAGCATCCCAGGATGCAGTGTCCCCTCCCCTCCCCTCCCCTCCTGTTCTGTGTGGCCAAACTTTTCGTCGCCCGAACAAACCCTACTGCCCAAGGAGGTGATTCTGGCACAAAGCCCACTGCCTTTTCCTACCCCAGGAGTGCAACCCTTTGCAAACAGGCTGCAGAGTGCATGCCAGCTAGCCAGGTAGCAGGGCACAGAGGGGTCAAGAGATGGGGGGAACAAATTTGGGGGGCAGATCAGGTCCCCATGATCTGGGGCTTCCTTCCTGGGGCAGAGGCAATAGGTCTCCCAATAGCACCTCCTCTTGCTGCTCCTACCTACCAGGCAATCCAAGAAGCATAACCAGCACCCCCCAATCCCAATTTATTAAAACATGAGATCTTCTTTCATTTACTTCTTTCTTTAAAATTCTTTTTAAAAATTATTTCTGTTTATTTTATCCTTCAGTGGCTGACTTCCTTCATCACACCCCCGCCGGTGCCCAATTTCTCCCATATTCCCACCTAGGGCAGGGATAGTCACCAGCCCCTGCTTGCCACCCATTTCATGGCAAGTCAAAGCTCTGCAGGTTGGGGACAGTCAGAGAAGGTTTTTAGCCTTAAGGTGTGACTGCTTCAAATGCAAGCACCCTCACAATGACTGCTTACAGAGCACCTGGGCCCCAGGCACCCAGCTATGCCCGTGT
>NW_005845420.1:0-1135 GCF_000455745.1 Alligator sinensis
TATAAAAGGGTGTCTAGTCTTTCAGGTGGGCAAGTCAAATGTAGGTAGATATGATGTTAGCCATTTTACTTCCTTGTGTGTTGTTGGCTATAAAGACTGCAATGCTTTAGTCACATTAGAGCTTCAGCTGTTAGACTGCAGAAGAGTGTGTGTGTAAAATATATGGAAAATATTCTTGTAAAGATATTTCTGTGAAATCTCCTGGCTATATCACCTTGTAATAGTGATTTTGAAGATCAGAATGAAAAGCCAGATTCCAGGATATGAATGTGGTCCCTAACATAAAGGACACTCATTTGATCACAGAGCCAGGACTATGGAAAGAAGTCTCTCTTATGTACCTGCACAAAGGAATATAAATATTTTCAAGTGGCTGGTTTCAATCTTTTAAAGCCATAGGATTATGGCCAGAATGGATTTTTGTTTGTTTGGTAAGAGAAAAAAACATTTGTCCATTGGTTAAAAACCCTGCCTCATTTATGAGACATGGGTTGTTTTCTTCTCTGCTTCCAACTTTCTTTCTAACCTGGGTTAAGTGACTTTATGCCCTCTTGACAATATCTGCCAAGGTGCAGCAGTACTGAGTGACACTACAATTAAATTTTAATCCAGAATGGAATTCACACACCTAGATGTGGTGTTGATTTAAGTTATTTTAACAGTAAGTTGTACAGCTCAGAATGATTCATAGTAGCACTGTGAATGGTAGAACATGCATGGTAAAGATGGGTGGGGGGAAGGGGGATTGTCAGAAATCCTGCAGTTTTACTTGGATACCTCCTCACAGCTTTGAATTGCATACCTGTATGAGCCTAGAAATTGCACCTTGAACCTACCTTCTCCCCCTTCACATTCACAACTTGAGTATATAGCATGTTCCTCTGGGTATAGACTCATGGCTACCTGTCTTTTAAGACATACTCAGAGAAAAATGGGCCAACACTACTTTATATACAAGAGTAAAGTGGATAGAATAAGTATTCTTTCCACTGAACTGTTATGGAAAAGTAGTGGTAGCCTAGGAAGTGGGACATCCCAATCCAATATGCTCCTTTGCTTGGCTGGTTTAGTCCAACTTTCCTCACCTCCTGAGAAAAGCCTATAGCCTGCTAAAAAAACATGTAGATCAGTGCCA
>NW_005845421.1:0-1135 GCF_000455745.1 Alligator sinensis
TACCCCAGCCCTGTTGCACATGCAGGGGTGGCAGGATGCACCGTGGGCTGGACTGCACCTGGAACAGGCGGGACGGATCTAGCTAGGCCTCATCCAAAATACTGTATAGCGTTCGGGGCTACCCATTTCAATAAGGATGTGGACAAGTTGGAGGCAGAAGCTGAAACAAAAACTGTGAATGGGTTGGAAGGAAAAACCCTGCGAGGAAAGGTTGACAGAACTACACATATTTATCTTGAAGAAAAGATGACTCTGGGTGGGAGGAGGCGGGTGGGTATATCTCAGTAATCTTCAAATAGGCTGAAAAAGGCTGACATGGAAAGAGAGAGAACAGCTGTTCCTTCTTGCCACAGCAAGAGGGCAGAATATGAAACAATGGATTTAAATTGCAGCCAAGTAGAAATGGATTAGATGGTAGGAAAGATGTTCATACAGTTAGAACAGCAGTAGAGCAGACTGCCCAGGAAATGCTGGACTCTCCTTCAGTGGAGGATTTCAGGAGAAGCCTGGATAAGAACTAGACAGGGGTGATTTAGGAAAAGCATTCATTCATTCACTGTTTTATCCAAAGAAAGCTCATGTAGGGGTTTAGACCAGATAACCCTTGAGGTCCCTTTAAATGCTTTGATGATTTTACATCTTGACATTTAAATGTGTATTTTTCAGTACCTATTTGAGTGGCCATAAAAAGAGTTTCCAGGGGAAACTGCAAAGTTTTTACATTTATTTTTCTAAATTGGGACAAAAGTCAAACTCTCAACATATTTGCAAACAAAATATCTCACTTTGGGAAGCTTTGCAATGATGTCGTTGAAATGAATCATTTCTATAAATGGAGCATTTGATGATACCAACATCTTTTGCTTGGGTAACCTACCATTCATCTCACAATATACAACAAAAAGGTTGAATTGAAAAAAATTAAAGGAAATGAGAAGGCTGAAAGGACACAAACAGGAATTTGAACTGAAACCAAATGAAAGCAGGATACAGAACAGACGGCTGCATTTCAATTTTGAAGTTTCTCTAACTTGGTTTCCCTAACACCGGGTGTGCAACTACATGAGACGCTAACTGCGCAGTAGCCTGATTCTACTGCACAGCAGTGTGCAGGGCAAAACCTGTGCTAATACGC
>NW_005845422.1:0-1135 GCF_000455745.1 Alligator sinensis
GCAGGTGACAGGTCAGTGCCTCTGCTGTTTGGACCCACTCAGAGTGTATTGAATGGGACTGTCGGGCTCAGGTGAAGGTGACAGGAACTCACTTGTCTTTTCTCAGCTACTAGTACCTTCATTTTAGGTGCCTTCAGTGCTGACAGAGGTGGTGTAGATAGCAGAGCCAGGTGCTGGAGTGAGGGCTGTGCTCAGCATGGGAGAATGGAGGTGGGGGGATTAACAGAGTCTTATTTGCCGCAGCAGTTGCTCACCTAGGAGCTTACCTGGCAGGGGTGAAGGCTCCAGCCTTGTGAAGAGGAGACTGGAGTACCTTCATGGCCTCACTCCCTTGCACCTCTTTCTCCCCACCCCTTGCCTGAAACACTGCTGCTGCCAGGGGATGTCTTTGCATGGCGCCCAGCTCTGAGATGAAACAGCTCACGGTTGCTGCTGAGCTGTATGCTGAATGACACTAGAAAAGCCTCAATTTGGTGGGTGCTGCAAGAGGGTTAACCCTGTGGCTGCTTGGCCAGGCAGACATCCCTTCCCCCCAGCAATGGTGTCTTCTATGAGGAAGGAGGGGCAGTGGAAGAATGAGGGGACTCCTGCCCCCCTGCTGCTGTTCTGGTCCCCACCTGCCTCTGTTCTGATGCCCCCCAACACCTTGGTAAAGTAACCAGGGCCAGATGACCAGGGCAGGAGCCTCAAGTTCAGACTGAGTGTTGGTATCTGTTTCCTGAGAGCAGACTGGGAGGATTTTCCTTGTGTTTCCTGTCCTTGGGGTAGCCTGTGTGCTGTCCTGGAGGGCTGAGGAGGGAGAAGGCTGGGGCAGAAAATGTCAGTTGTACAGAAGTTGTAATCGCTTTATCACTGTGGAAAAAGAAAGAAGATGTAAATTAGACAATATGAACTGAGATGAGCACAGGAGCTGTTCATTGCAATTGATGCAGAAGCAGTAACATTTCTAACCTGAACCTGGCTTGGAGAGTTTCCCTGCAGCTTCCAACCTGTTTCCAGACCCTTTTGCAAGAAGGCTGGAGCTCTCTGTGCTCTGTGCTTTGCACCACATCTCAATAACCATGTTCTAATTCAACCGCTATCAGCCATGCATTGGACAGTTTCCTCATCCCATGAATCATAACAAGGGGATTTG
>NW_005845423.1:0-1135 GCF_000455745.1 Alligator sinensis
GGTTTTGTGTGTGAATCTGTGTGTGCTCGGCGCTGTGATCTGAAAGAATGAAGTTCCTTGGATGAGAACATGGGATTGGAAGGCAGCTGGGCCAGTTAAAGAAGAATAAACTTATAATAACTGATAATTACTAAATGAGAATGAATAACAATAATAAAGCTAAGCGAGGGCTAAACATTTATTTATGAAGAAGCCAGTTTAAGATGGCTTGTCTGCATTGCCTCTGGCTGGAAAAAGCAACCCAGCTCTGTACCTCTGCCAATACTGGCCACCCATTGCCATGTAGGACCGGGGGAAGTCTTTCAGTCTGCCAGGCCTGACCTTTGAGGCCTCTTTGTCTGCTGACTCCGGTCTACCCCTTCTGCCATATCATCTCACGCCCTTTCTCTATGCTCCCTCTCCGTGAGAAGGATCATGGTTCGTTGATGGCCAAACTGGCGCACAGCAGGTGCCTGGTGCTGGCACTGCTTTTCATCTTGCTTGGGGTTTAACTGACTGCGGCATCATAGCATTGAGCCCCTCCCTTTGCTACCCAGCTCTGTAAGGGAAGGGGCCTGAGACGCTGAGCATCTTCTAGCCTCAATGTCCCCTCCCATGGGTCTGACCTCTGCATCCATGTGTCCCCTCTCCCTGCTCCACCACGTGTGCCATTGCCCAAGGCCTTGGAAACACTCCCTGCATTGACACCGATTCTCACGGGGGGAAAGTTGGTTGAGATGCAACATGGGCAGAGCTTTGCAGTGAGAGAGGGAGGTTTTGGCACAGACTCATGCCCTCCGCTCTCATCGCCTCCACACCTTCCCCATCCTGCTGGCTGCTAAAAGGCACTACAGGAAGGAGTGAAGAAAGCAGGACCCTGAGGCCAAATGTCTCCAAGCCCATTTTATCACAGCAGAGACTGGGCTGCCCGGCATGGACTCTGGCAACTGGTTTAGGTCACTTGGCTCTTCTGCAGGGTGGCAACAGGGTTAGCTTTATCCTGGACATCACAAAACTGTCTGAGCAGCAGCCTCTGACTTCAGGAGGCTTCAGAGCCAAAGAAAGCTTCAGAGAGATCTGGGGATCAGCTATTTTTAAGGCCGTCCAGGCAGTAAATAGCATCAGTCCCCCTGAGGCTGCCTGAAGTGGGTGAAAA
>NW_005845424.1:0-1134 GCF_000455745.1 Alligator sinensis
TGACAGTCAGAGGGGGTCACATCTGACCTCAAGATGCTGCACTGGGCAATAAGTTGCTGTTCCACAGAGTAAGGACAGCTTTAAGAAATTCGGCTGCACTATTTGATTTCATATAAGGCAAAATCGGACTTCAGTTTCATTCATGTACTTGCGTCTATATATCACAGAGGTTGCACAAATGTAACTGAGGGCCAATTACAGCTCATCCATGTCACATGCAGCGTCGTGAAGCCAAACCAAGTATTGTAGTTGAATTTTAAGAAGGCTGAGATAACTGCACTAGGAATTAGCAGGATATTACCAAATGCAGGTGGTCAAGTCACATCCAGAGGCATAACCCCGTTAAATGAGCTAGTGAGGAAACAAGTTTCTGCCAGTATGTGTCCTCCTTTGCTGCATAGTTAACTATGGGGATGTCTCCTCATCCTTAGACCCATCAGTCATTAGCTAATACTAAAGATGTACAAGATGACAGTTTTTAAAAGGTAAGCCAAGGTATTACTATTTCATTAGCTTTACAAGAAACTTGATAAGATTCTTCAAAAAATTAGGAAAACTAACCAAGAAAAAAGATGGCCAAAGTTTTGACAAAGGATTACATATTTATTGAGCAATACAACATTTATACTCAGCAGCTACATTTTGTAGCAAGGAAAAAATAAAATAGGTGCTAACATTTAAAAGGCTCCAAGAGAAACATCTGGAGAGAGGAAAAAACAAAATATTAGCATATAAGGAAATACATTCAAACATATGATTAGATGAGAGGCCTGATGCATGGTGTTGGGGGCGATAGGCCTGGGCCTAATTTTATTTAACCTTCTTTGTATTTCAGAGGAAAATGCAAGTTTGTATTACTGTAATCAGGTTAGTTTGCTAGGAGGATAGAAAGACTTAGACGAAACTCTAGTAGGTTGCTTTAGTCATAGAAGTGAGGGGATTGAGCAGCACAGGAGCCAATTCTGCAGTTTAATTTGGATTTTTGCAATATGGTAAAAGATTATATGAACTTTTAATTAGTCCCACTGGGTTCTGGACTTAAACTGCTCAAAGGAGAGAAGCTTTGGTCACAAATGGCTTGTTCAACACAGTAGTTGCTTAAAATACCAGCAGGATGTATAAGAACAATAAAAA
>NW_005845425.1:0-1134 GCF_000455745.1 Alligator sinensis
AAGTGGGTGGGGCTTCGGCCAATTTCCGGAGAACTGCAAGTACCGTGCCATCGAGCCACGTGCAGTTTGCAACTAATTGGTAGGAAATCCCTGGGGAGACTGGCCAACTGATTAAATGTCCAAACTAAATAAAATGGTTTTAAAGTACCTAATCATTAAGAAAACTCTCCCTGCAACAGCACTGGACTTCCTGGAGCTTATGGCCATGCAGGAGTGAAGCAAAACAGCAAAGTAAATTAAAAGGTTTATACATAAGGAGACCAGGCTACTAGGTCCCAGCTTTTTTCTTCAGCCGTGCCCAAGCCAGTAAGAAAGCACATGCTTTGCTCTCATTCACTCTTGGCTTGCTGTTCAAAACTTTGGTTTCACAAGGAATCTTAATTGCAGCCATCTGTACACACTGCGGGGGTCTGACCTTGGGTGAACCAAGTCCATTTTTTTCTGATTTACTCATGAACTGTCTTTAACCAGGGAAAAATCTCAAGGCTCTAAGGGCAGGATTTTTGTGGGTTATACTTTTTATTGGACCAGCTCTGTAGTTAGAATAGTTTTAGACAAGCTTTCAAGTGTAGGGCATTTTTCAGGGTCTCAAAAGTCATTTTCCAAACCATCCGGGAAACTATCAGAAAAGAATTATCTAACTGTGGCAGGCACGAGGCCACGAGGAAAAACTTGCCTGGAACGGGTGAAGAGTGGAGCTGCTAGGACACTGTGCTGACCAGGAATGCGCCAGAAGTGGAGCCATGGCAGAAAAAACGCGGTGTCAGTGGAAGAAGAAAAAAAAGAACAATGGATTCCAGAGAAGCCAGGACTGACTCCCACACTGGCATAGGCATGCCTTATGGTGGCGTGCCAGCGCTGATTCACAAGCTGGCCCCTTGAAGCTGGGATAAAAAGCCCAGTGGACGGGAGACAGGGGGAACTGGAAGTGGGCTCTCCAGTGGGCTCAGAGTGGCCCAGATTGGAGCAGAGTCCCACTGAAGGAAAGTGGTGGCTGCCCCAAGAAGGGGCCTCCGAAAATAAACTGAACCCCAGAGGGCTGAATGACCTACCTGAAACGGCGCTGTGGACTCCAGACATCCCCTGCAGGATTGGACCAAGCAGGATCCTGAGGAGAAAAGGAGAGACATGCCT
>NW_005845426.1:0-1134 GCF_000455745.1 Alligator sinensis
TAAATTAAATAGGCAGTTGAAGAGCCAAAGGAGGCAGCAGCCTGCTGTGTGTTATTAGTGTGGAAAAAGTTCTCACTTCCCAACTATTGCTGGTTTAAGGAATGCTACTGCCAAAGTCATAGTAAGGATGAATGTATCCAGGCAGTGTGCTGAGCTAACAGAAAGAAAGAGGAGACTGGAAAAGTATAGAAAAGGAAATAAAAAGGTATATGTAATAAATAATGAGAATGGAGTAGCTAGTCCGGGCCTACATCATATGAACAAGGGTGAGGAATCAGCCATCTGGCTGCCAGCCTGGGTTGCTGGGAAAACCTTTAAAATGGAGCTAGGTACAGGTTTTCAGTGTCTGTTATCTTATATTCTGAATATAAAATAAGTTTTAGAAACTTGAAATTAAAGAAGCCCCTGTGTTGTTTAAACATACACAAGAGAGAAGATCATACCAAAAAGGGTGATTGCAGTGCCCATAGAATATAATAATAAATGACATATCTTACACTTATGTCATTCAAAAGAGGGGATCCACTCTGGGATCATGAATGGTTGAAAGAGTGGACTTGTGTAAAAATGGTGCAGGCACTTTCAAAGCTCCTTGCAGAAACAGTGAAACAACAATTAGAAGGAATATTAAAATGTTGTTCAGCAAGGGTCTCATTCTTATTTGCCCACGTCCTTCTTGAAGCTCAGTAATAGATCAGTGGAGCTAAGCTGATTTACACCAGCTAGGGATCTGACCCCTGACTACATTTGTTAATCTTAATTTTTTATGATTCTATGACAAAATATGCATGATTTGGTGTGTCATTTTGCCACACAATTGAACTGCTCTGCTAGAAGAGGCTGATCCTCCTTAATGCTCCTTTCTATTGTTGTGGCTCATAGAAAGGGGCCTTGCAGGGAGGCTAATATAATTTAAAAATTATGCCATCAGAGTGGTATAATGAAGCTGTAGTGTAAATGAGACCCAGACACGACTGGTTTAGTGGGGCACATCCAGACGAGCGTGCACGTGTGGTTGCGGCACCTCAAACCTATCTGCAGCACTGCAAAACATACACACTGTGCATACAAGTGTTCAACACACTGCTTATTTGCAGTGTGGAAGGTTTTTTTGACACTGGGAGATCCCAGTGT
>NW_005845427.1:0-1133 GCF_000455745.1 Alligator sinensis
CCATGCACGTGCATTAAGTCATGGCTGTAGACCGCTTTCAGGGGCCTGATCATGTGAAAACTTAACTTGTGTAAGCACCCATCATGTGGAAGTTACTCAGAGAGGTTACCAGGTTACCCAGAAATATTGTGGACTCTCCATCTTTGGAGGTTTTTAAGACCTGGGTAGACAAAGCCTTGGCCATGATGATCTAGTTGGGGATGGTCCTGCCTTGAGCAGGGGGTTGAACTAGATGACCTCCTAAGGTCCCTTCCAACCCTAACTTTTTATGATTCTAAGTTCATACTGCCTATACTGTATGTTGTACCTCTGTAGGTAAATATAGTAGATTTCTGACAATATTAAATATGAATATAAGAGGAAAAAACAACAACCTGAACTTTAAGATAAAACTGAAACTGTAAATGCATCCAGGGTTCATTATGTATACTGTTCAATTTGTTCATTCACATCTCTCTACCAGCTGGCAAAGCAATTTTTAAATAACCTCTTTAATAAAAGGGCATCAATAAGTTTTGAGTTGTGGTGGCTGGAAGCCAATATATTCAATATTTAAATAAAATTATAAAAATAATACCTAAAGTCTAATAATACCTAAACTCTTTAAATTGGTCCAATCAAGGTTAATTTTACCATTTTAGATACAGAATTACAATATATTTAATTTTTTAAAAAATCAGTTTGATATTAGCTGTTTATGTTAATACATTATTTGAATAAATTTGAATAATATTTGTCTGTCTTAGGAACAATAAGGAGGACTACATTAGTATATTAGAAAAGCTGTTTCACCAAACTAGAAAATCTTCATTTATTGCAACTTTAGCCAATAAACTACATGTTAATATGCTATTATATATACTCCTAACCAAACAAAAAACCTTGTATTTATATTCAGTCCCAAAATAGATCAGTTTCTGAATGTGCTTCCAATATGCTAGGAGAAACAATAAAAAAACCCAAATTATATTCACTGTAATGCCTAAATAATTGCTTAATTCTTGAATTAATGTCACCATAGTGATAAAGCCTGTGATTAATATATTCTACATGCCTCTGCTAAACACTTAAAATCCTAAAAGATGTCAAGCATACTGAATTACCTTCGAGTGAACTGCAGTGAGCGATAAGGG
>NW_005845428.1:0-1132 GCF_000455745.1 Alligator sinensis
AAGGCAGATCTGAGCCAGCTGCAGGCTCCATGATGGGATTAGCTGGCTCCTCCAGAGCTGGTCGGCTCCTCGGGACGTGCCTGGGCTATAGTGGGGTGAGAGGGGCTCCCAAAGGATGGCAGGGGGCAGGGCCCACCTGCTGCTTCGGAGATTCCCCTCGCTGCCCAGGGTGTTGACAGGCTGCTCTTGAGGTGGAGCTGCATGGACCCAGGGGAGGGAAGACGGGGAAGTTTGTGAGGGTGGGCTGAGCTGCTGCGTCCCTCCAGACAAGAAGCCTTCTGGGTCCCCATCTGAGCTCTCACCCAGGGATCGGGGTCAGCCAGCACCCAAACTCCAGGTGCCAGCTTCCTGCTCTCCCCCAGCTTGGCCCTCTCCAGCAAGTCCGGGCAGGAGGAACTATGCCTGCTGTGGTGCCAGCCCCACGTGGAAGCAGCCCAACATTGCATGGCATGTGGAGATGTTGTCAGGACAGTGTGGGTGTGGGGGTGACTTGTGCCCACCCCCTCCTCTCCCTGCCACAGCTGTGAGGGCATTGCTTCTTGCTGGGTGATGCGCTGCGCTACGCTGGGGCAGTCTGGCAGGATGGCCACAGTGCCAGGCAACGGAGGTGCACCCCAGCTGGTTCCTGACCCCATCATTGAGATCTGAACCCAGTTCCAGGCCTCCACCCTGATGCTGTGCTCCCTCCACCCTGGCTGCCCTCATGGGCACACAGGGCTGTTAGCAGCATCTCTCCAGCGACAGTGGACAGGACCAGCTGCCCATCACCCTCCAGAGCCTGCATCTTCAGCTGCAGTGCTCCCGTCCCGTCCTCTTCTTTCAGCCTCATTTGCTGGGTCATTTTAATTGTCCTGATCTTAGATTTAGGTTTATGATTATTTTTTACCACAGTTCAGTAGGGACAGGGCATCTTTTAATGACCTGTTCCCATTGACTCTCACTGCCCAGCACAGAGGTGCATCTCCTGGGATTGGCGTAGCTGTCCTGTCCAGCACAGACCTGCATGGGGCTTACTACCACCAGTCCGTGAAACAGGCTCCATGTGCGTATGTCCCTATTTTTGTCGCTGTCTGTGCTGGGTGTATGCTCAGAACCAGCCTTGACTAGCTGGAAAGCCCCCGGCACTGGAGGT
>NW_005845429.1:0-1132 GCF_000455745.1 Alligator sinensis
GGACTTGGGTCGCAGGTAGGTTAAAAGGATTGTTCCATAGAACAACATTACCACCATAAGGTGTGAAGAACAGGTGGAGAAGGCCTTTCTTCTCCCCTCAGCTGAAGGCAGTTTGAAAATGGTGCACATAATGTTGATGTAAGACAGGATTATTAGCAAGAAAGGGCCCATAATGAACAGCACTGTCACAACCATAATAAGAATCTCATTCTTGGAAGTGTCTGCGCATGCCAATTTTGCCAGTGGTGCAAAATCACAAAAGAAGTGGTCAATGAGGTTGGACCCACAAAAAGGCATGGTGAAGATCCATGTGATCTGAATCAGCTGCACTGAGATGCTGGTGATCCATGAGGCAGCTGCTAGGCTCACACATTTCCGACCACTCATAATGGTAGTATAGTGTAAGGGGTGGCATATGGCAACATAGCGGTCATAAGCCATGGATGCTAGGAGGCAGCATTCAGTAACGCCTACGATGGCATAGGCATACAACTGAGCTGCACAGCCTGCAATGGAGATGCTTTTATGCTTCACCAAGAGGTGAACCAGCATTTGGGGAACCACACTGGTTGTGAAACAAATGTCCAAGAAGGACAAGTTTACCAGGAAAAAATACATGGGGGTGTGAAGGCTGGGACTGAGCTTTATCAAGAGGATGATTAGGAAGTTTCCCAGTAAGGTCACAATGTAAGTCGCTAGAAACAGGAGGAAAACAAGGCTCTGCATCTCAGCAAGATATGAAAAGCCAACCAGAATGAACTCTTGGATGACAGTCCGGTTCTCATGGGTGTCTCTCTCAGAAGAGGCCATCTGTGGGGGCAAGAAGGGAGGGAGTAAATGTCCAGGAATGTTTCCAAAGAGGAAGACAGCAACTCAATAGTTTCTACCATACTCAGTTATTTAGGAATCCTTTACATGAAAACTCTTGTCTCTTCTACATACCATCTAGTAATGGTCCTTCATCACCAGCTGAGATTATATGGTCTTCCTCTGTTGACTTCAGAAGAGGTGAAGGCCTATTTTCACCACGTGTGGAATCCAACCTATTGACTAGTGGAGCTATCCTGGTCTATGTGCCTGTCAAACCCTGTCCAGAATGAAAAGACGTGTGGTCAAACTCATCTGAGAATTT
>NW_005845430.1:0-1132 GCF_000455745.1 Alligator sinensis
TTTTATTCTGAAACATGTGTCTGCAGGTGTCACAGGTGGAAGCCCACAGGGCATTGCCATGGCTCAGTGGGTAGCATAGCACTATGCACCACTGTGAGCACTCATGGGCTTGAGAATTTGAGTCCTTGTGATAGCCAGAGCCAAAAACATTTGGAGGTGGCACAGAGACAGGGTGTCTGTGCCTGGGGAGCAGAAGGCTATAAAACCCACTGAACTGAGCCTGGAATTTCAGTGCTGAAGCTGGGATCGCTTTGCAGGACTCCTTGGTTTCAGGTTTAGGGCATGTTTAGGGCCTTTTGCATTGCACAGCAAACCAGATTAGAACCTAGATCATCTTGCACAGCTTCAGGATTTGCTGTTCCTTAATTCATAAGACAATGAAACTTGATCACGTAGGAAGGAGCTGGAGGAAAAAGAATAGTGTAATAGCTACACACTTCCAAATGCGACTATGCAAAACAGAGCATCAAAAATGATTGCAGGGCAGTAACTGCAATTGCACAATTGGGAGGCCTTGATATAAACTATTAGAACAGGAAATTAAGCGGTACCTACCAATTCTGAACACATGGGCATAATGCGAATGGCAAAATCCCTATCTGATGGGCATCGCCATCTGTGCTGCATATTCTGTACTCTTTCAGCTGACTTCAATGGGTTTGATTCCTGAGAAGCAACTTGGGGAGAACCAGCTCTGAAGAACATTCCTATTAGGGAAGGACCGCATGAGAACTCCACTGCCTGCAATGGGAAATATTCTGTCTTCTGCACAGCATCCCTACTCCAAAGCAGTATCTCTGTGGCTGCATGAGGACTGTAGTGTAGCAGTCCTTGTGTTGCCCTCCTCTAAGACACCTTGTGTCATAGCTCTGGATGAGGGTATGGTAGAGCACAGTGGTGAACTCATTTCTCATACTAAGGCCCTTCCAACTGGTAGCTGCTCTCTGGCAGTGCTGGTGGCTGCTCTGGGGAAAGGTAACAAGTTTGGAACAAGAACTGTAAACCCTTTGGGTCTTGTCTGCACCCAGTGGTGTTCCAGTGGCAGTCTTCCACTGACTGCCACAGAGGCAGGATGGGGGTCCCCTTCTTTCCTTCCCTCTGACATGAGACCTTGGAGTGTGGTTTCCCCCCC
>NW_005845431.1:0-373 GCF_000455745.1 Alligator sinensis
TTTCCTCCGGGTGCTTTAACACTGGAAAAAAGCCATTTCAGATGAGGAGCTTCTTCAGCCAGGTCCCTGCCACCTGTGGTCTTAGACGTGTTCCCCTTCCCTTTTATTCAGTAGTCCTCAGTTCTACTTCTATTACATTTGCCTCCTTTTCTTTCTCTTGCATGCATTTCTTGCAATGGGATTCATGAGATAAAACAAAAGATGACAGCACAGAAGGAGTAAACTTACCCATGTGAAGTGTCCCTGCGAAATCAATGCAATTGGTCTCAGACCCGGTACAATATGCAATCACACTGTCACAGTCATAAGATCCCATGCTGTAGCATGCAGGACACTGCAAGCCATTGGGAGTGGTGTTCACTGGCGGCACTGG
>NW_005845431.1:691-1128 GCF_000455745.1 Alligator sinensis
GGATGTGGACACATTGGAGAGAGTCCAGTGGAGGGCAATGAAAATGGTTGTGGGGCTGGAGGACAGGACTGGTGAGGAGAGGCTGAGGGAAGTGGGCTGATTTAGTCCGCAGAAGAGAAGACCGAGGGGGATTGAATAGCAGCCTTCACCTCCCTGCAGGGGGGCTGCAAAGAGGATGGAGCCGGGCTGCTCTCACTGGGGGTAGACGACAGGACAAGGTGCAATGGGCTCAAGTTGCAGCAAGAATATTTGAAGTTAGATAATAGAAAAATCTTTCTCAGGAGGAGGCTAGTAAAACACTGGAACAGGCTTCCCAGAGAGGTGGTGGACTCTCCAACACTGGAGGTTTTAAATACCAGACTAGACAAAGCCTTGTCTGGGAGGATGTAGTTGGGGCTGGTTCTGTCTTGAGCAGGGGCTTGGACTAGATGTGACCT
>NW_005845432.1:0-1128 GCF_000455745.1 Alligator sinensis
TCATTGATTCCCCATTATACCCTATGGCAGAGAGGCACCATATCAGAAGTTTCAAAGGCATTGCATTGATGGTAGTACACACCACCACTACACAATCACAACTACTGAACTAAAAGGACCAGGGAATGACTGTGGATGGTTGCAAGAAAATCAATACCTTCATCCATGAAACTTTAGAAGCAGTAGACAACATCTGCAAAGAGGACCGAGGCCTCATACAGCAGAAATCTCTTGTAGATCATCAAATGCATATTCATAAGAGGCTCACCACTGAGTAGGTGTGAACAGAGGGCATTGCCTGCATAGATAGAAAGCCTGTACACTTCTCTCCAGTGATAAAATGCACCAACAAGTGGATGGGGGCTGAAAGAAGCTTGAGCTCAGCTAAGACCCCCAGTTTTCACTTGGAGGGAAGGGCCCCATTGCCAAAGGCTCTTGGCCTAGCCCCCTCTTGCTCCCTTGCAGAATATCAAGCCAGTCTTTTCTGATGCCTAATCATAGTCTCCAAATTCCACCTCCTCTGCTGCCTTCACTTCCCTATGCTGCACCTGCAAGTGAGGGTTGGAGAACTGCACTTGTATCCTCCTGAATAATTAACCAGTGTGGTTGCTGAGCTGATTTTTTTCCAGCTTTCTGCAATACATACTCCCATTTGTGTGCACCATGATTTATTTGGAGGGGAAGGGGCGGGGGGGGATGTTTCTTGCAGTATAACTTGCATTTCTGTCTCCAGGGATTTGTGGGGAGCACCAATCAGGGAATGAAATCAGGAGTATTTCCAATCTCTTACAGCCCCAAGGAGAGTCACTCCACATCTGCCATCTGACAATCTAGCTGGTCTCATCCTGCATTTCTACTTCCAATGAAAAGCCCAATCTTGAGATTCCTGTACCCCCACATGGACCTACAGGCTCCTCTGAGCCACACGGGCTTGTACTGATCCATGCAGTTAACCAACCCTGAAGGCCATAAACCCTGAGTGCGAGGTTCCTTCACGTGCATCAGAGAATGATCTGGGTCCCAGCACACCTGGCACTTCCAGGTGGCACTGAGTGAACCCCAGCATCCTAGGCAGGTCACTGGCTGAGTCAAAGCACTACATGTGGCCACATGGCTTTGAACACCACC
>NW_005845433.1:0-1128 GCF_000455745.1 Alligator sinensis
TCTGGGTGAGAGAGATGGCACCATTTCAAATTACATGGAGCAACAGCCTAGACTTTTCCCACTGCAAGGTAATCAGTGTGCTGCTAATCCAATGCCACCCAGTCCTGGGTATAGGGATTCCGCTCACCAACTCCACAATTATCTCCTTATTTCTATTATCATGAGCAAGGAGATGGATAAAATGATGTGTTGGGACCAAGTCCAAGTGAGCAATTATTTTATAGAACACCTAATGGATTTATGTGACATGTTTATGCCTTGGAAGCTCCCAGAAGAGAAGAAAATCCTGCTTGGGACCAAAGTCAGCTTGGCCTGGCATCAGATGCAGATAGCTGGTTGCTGCCAGTTTATCCTGTGCTGAGCTTTCTGCTTAAACCAATTCTAGTCTAGAGACATTCCAGTGTCTCTCTGGCCATCACCACGGGGGCTTACTTCTCACTGTGCCAGAGGGAGATTATTCTTTTCGTCCTGGTGCTACATAATTTGTTCTCATTGCTGCCCGCAGAGCCAGGTTCAAAAGAAGGGTGGGAGATAGCACTGGTTAATGCCTGCCCTGTAGTGAATGTAACAGGGAGGTATGCCTTTGGTGTGGTGGTTAGACCACCATGCTGGGAAACCTGAGGGATACAGATTCAAACCTCCCTTGACAGGCAGAGGTTAAAATCCAGACCTTTTAATTGTTTGGAAAGTGCTTTAACCACACAGTTATTTGGGCTACAACATGCCAGGACCCTCTTCCATGCAGCACCCATCATGTTTGGGTTTCTGGGGGGATGAATTTTCAAATCTTAGGTTAACATGCTCATCCAAAATAGGCATGTGTATGTGGCTACAAACTTTTCTGACAAGTGTGTAGTGTGCTGCAGGTGCTCTGTAGCCATGTGAATACTTAAGCATCCATAATGCGGGGGAAATAAAAACATAACCCGCACGTAACTGCCAAAAATACCACTTATGAGGTCAGCGAGGTAGCATTTAGTTGCAAAAAAGGAACATAGAATTCTTCCTTTTTTTAGACTCCTCAGTGCCAGTCATGTAGGTCTCATGCAGGTACAATCAGAATAAATTGTGGTTTAATTCTGGCATCCACATCCTTGTATAAAGGTGTTGTCTTTCACCTCTGCCTAT
>NW_005845434.1:0-1127 GCF_000455745.1 Alligator sinensis
AAAATTGTAAGCCAGGGTGATATCAATGAATAAGTCAGAAAGAGCTCAAAACAATGTCTCATAACAAAATGAAACAGGCAGTTAAGTTGCATTTATAAAACCACAGTTTTCATTTCCTAACCTTTATATGCATGAACTACCAGGATGCAGGATTTAATGTTCTCAGGCTGCTAGATGAGGTGTATTTTTCTGGGTAAAGAAAATGGCCTAAAAGGCCAAATTTTGTTTTGGAAAACTTTGTTTCAGTGGATATGGCAATGTGATCGCAATGTGAACTGTGGGAAACGGGTGGCTGCATGTTGTTGGCCTGAATTGCACCAGTTTGTTTTAAGCAGAGCTTTTCCTCTGAGTGCAACGGATTTTTTTCATTTTTTACCCATATTATTCCCTGGGGAGGAGTAAACAAGGATGGGGGTAACAATGGGATTTGTAAAGAAAAGCACTGGCTCTTGTGTTGAAAGAAAATGCAATATTTGCAGGAACTGTTGATCTCTCTCTTTATTTCATTCCATGAACACGAATAATTTGCTTGATAGAAAAATCTGAAGTCCACTTTTTGGGGGCCAAAGTTCAACTAGTTTACAAATACATCCTGAACCTCTAAGGAGTTTATCTGGGTTCATTTGTGGTACTAGATGGGGTTAGCTTAGGTGAGACAAAAGAAAAATGTGTATCCACTCAATTTTCTTTCCAAGGTATTATATCCTGTCATTATAAGAAGGAAAAAAGAAAGGCATAGTTTAACCACTTGAGTATACCCCAATGACTAAATCTGTGTAAGAAACCTTATCAGACAAATCTACTGATATCAAATGACTGGTCCTTTTTCTCTCACTGAACACAGGGCAAAGCAACTTTGTTTCATGTAATGTCTTTTGTCGGACTTCTGTATGTGTGGCTGTACTGTGCTGAATAATGTCATCACAGGGCTAGTAGTTCCCTTTACGGGCAAACACACATACTACAGGATTTAAATTTAACCTCATGCTTAAGTGCTTTCTTAAGTTGAAGGCTCACTTGGCTAACTCGACTGAATTTAAAGTTTTGCAACATTAAAATGGTTCAGAGACGGGCTATACACATGGGTGCATGTATATATAGTTTCATATAAGTGTGTGTGTGTGTGT
>NW_005845435.1:0-1126 GCF_000455745.1 Alligator sinensis
GGAGTAAGTGGACCCAGCGCTGCCTAACTTCTGAACGATTCTGGTGACTAGGTCATGATATTAAGGGGTGTCAAAGAAAAGCCAGGAAGTGAGTACTCACTTGAAATATCCATATAGCTTATTTTTTACAGAAGAAACAATTCTGAAACTGGAAAAAAATTTTTAGAGGTTTAGGAGCTTCATGAGAAAGAAGAAGGTAAAGAAACCTTACAATGTTTTTTATAGAACAAAACCTTCTCCCTCCTATCTGTGTACGCCACAAGATCACGAGGGGAAAGGCTGTGTCATACCCTTTGCTTTGAACACTGTGGAAGAAATCAAACTTCGGGTTGTGGTTGTATCAGAATTGGCACAGCCATCTAGGTTTATTTAAAACTATACAAGTGATCACAGGGAGAGCTCTTAAATAACTCGACCTCTACAAGTTTACAAGCGTATTTATACTTTAGACAGCGAGAAAAGATGCAAGGTTCAGACAAAGCAACCTTGAGAGAAACAGAAGGATGTTGATCATTCGTTTGTCACACGTAAGCAGTTTACTTATTTAGAAATAAACACTATGTTTTGGGAACAGTTGTCAGCTTCTGGTTCGTCGGAAAGGAGGAGGTTAACATCTGCACACAGACAAAACAAGGCATGAAGGTTTTTCCTTATCTTAGAACATTTTAAAACACATAGCATCAGCATCAGCATCTTTTTCTCTTCTCTTTCTCTCTCTTCTTAGTCAAGTAAGAGGCCTGGTTAAACTTATTTCCACACTCCCCCCTTTTGGGCCTTTTTGGCCCAACATATTAGATATTTATAGCCATGAGCCTTTTAACTTCTAATTTTTCTTTCTTTTTACCTTTTCACTATTTTAACATACATATCACAAAAGTCATCCACTTAAGGGATAAAGCAATCATGGGCACCCCTGTCATTGTACTAGGAGGCAAGTGGGAACATATCCAACATTTGGAAACATTTAAATCCTTTGCATATTGATAAGACAGTTGAAGAAAAGCGTTTTGGTGAGCATACCAGTGTGGGAGTGAACTTTTTGACCTGGTTTGAAGTCTAGTCTGATTTACAAGGTTTCTTTTAGCTACTGAGTCTTCAAGTTCATATAAGATGATCCAAAAGGAAA
>NW_005845436.1:0-1126 GCF_000455745.1 Alligator sinensis
AAGTATGGATTCACATTACTTGAAATCCTTAAATAGTGATTGGCTGTCTTTCTAATGGATACGTGCCATACATAAGCAGAGGAAGAAAAGTTCAGACACATCTAAAGGGAGAGGAGCCCTCCCAGAAAGCAATATGCAGACAGCTAAAGGAAATGTACAGCTGACAAGGCAGCCTTTGCTCCTAATCCTCTTCCTGTCCTGCCACCTAACCTCATGTCACCCCTTCCTCTTTGTACTTCTTATTCCTCCCCTTGATTAAGCTCCTGACCTCTCTGTCTTCCCTTAGCACCCACAGACACTTTCACTGGTACCCAAACCCCTTACTAACATGCTTCTCTCCTATCTCTCCCTACTCCTCCAGTCTTTAATTTCCCCTCTCTTACAGCAAGCATTCAAAATAGTTTGAATACTGTTTTTCCGGCACTCCCTTCCCTGGCCCTCTTCCCTTTCTCTCTCTTTACCCCCATCCCTACTGTAACCAGTGTAACCATCTCTTGTCCATTTTACTTGCAGAGTCCCACAATATTTGTATTTGAAAGTGTAATGACTATATGTAGGCCAGGTTGCAGCATTACTACAAATCTCCATAAACTAAGCTTATGGAAGAGATGATGAAGAGACAAGCGTCTTGGCCATCTAGTCCATACATGTGCAGCATAATCCAGTTTCCCTGTAAGCCTTTGGCATGCCCCTATCATGACTGGCAAATTCCGTTTTTCTTTTTTTTTTTAATGTCATTTTCAACTGTGTATCCCCAAGGTGGGTGTGTTGATCTATGTGGGATAAATGCCAAATGGCTGAGACCAACCTATACATGATCATAGTTATGGCTGCCTCTTAGGTGTGTGCACATAAAAGTTGGTAGAATCTGTCAGCCATAAGAAAAAATCTATGTTTTTTCAGGAAGCACTTGACTCAAATTATATCAATTTGGCACTGTTTCTTTACCCAGAAATCCTAGGTAGTACACAGAATGTCAATGCAATCTGAGTAAACCTGGCTTTTGGAGCCCTTAGATGCACCAACTTTTTGGGGTTCATTTTAACTACAGCCATGACTGATAACACTCCACTGCACTAAAGGCATAACAAATTCCAATGCTTTAGTTGCAAATAAGGCACAGTTC
>NW_005845437.1:0-1125 GCF_000455745.1 Alligator sinensis
AGGCCAGCAGTACCTGTATCTCAGGGCTGACATACAGGAAGGCCTTTACAGCTAATCGTCTTAGAGGAATGCCAAAATCTTGCAAACTTCTGCTGAAGTGTTCTCACAATTAAAGGAAGCCGCATGGTCCCAGTCATGACCTGCATCTGGTTCCAAAGCATTCCTGAGGGCCCCCGTCATGTGCTTGTAATCCTGTTTGGCTCCAGTGCTGAGCCCATGGTAGACTTCCCTGGCCTTCCCTGTGAGCAACAGGCTCAGGAATTTTAGCTTAGCAACCCCATTGCACCCATTTAACTCAGCTGCCATTTCAAATTGTTCTTGCCAGTTGCCCCATTCTTGTTATTCCTTGCTCTAGGGTGCTGGAGTGAATATAGGCCTTGCATTTTCCCCTCCCACTGGGGGTACCCCCTCCTCTGTGGTACTCATCTTCCCCGATTCAAATGCCCACACAACAAACAAAATCTATACACTCACTGCAACAGTTTGCCCTGCACCTTATGGCCTATAAGCACCAATCCCCATTTGCCTCACTTGTAGGATAGCTCCTGTGGTGAGCCAATAGGGGGTGCTCCTGCATTGAGCCACCCACCTCACTGCACCCTACCACCTTCCAGGCTCTGAGTCCCTCCCTGGGGGCGCCTCACGTCTGGCCGACCCCCTTCCTGGAGCTAGCCTGGGGGCAGCACCGCCACCACCCAGGGTCTGGCCTGGGAAACACAGGCCTAGCAGCCCTCGAGGGTACTTGACCCACTTCAAGAACTTGGGGTGCTTCCCTCAGTCTGAAGCACAAATAGTGGTCTCCCTTAGTCAGCCGAACCAAGGGGACCCCGGGGCATAATCTAGCCCCTCTCTCAATAAGTCTCCCGTGCTAGATCCAAAGGAGAACTTTATTGGTTACAAGGAGTAGGTTTGGAAGAGGGTAATATCAGACAAATCCCATAAAGCAAACAGGGTGCCTGGGTAGCCTTTGATCACGCATCTGAGTTACTGAAACCTATATATCTAGTTAGATCTCAGGTAGCTTACTCAAGAGTATTATCCAGAGGCAGGTGGAGATTACCTCTGGAGACAGGCAATTCATTGATCATGAGTTCCAAGAGCGAGAGCAAGTTTCAGATGGTCCAG
>NW_005845438.1:0-1125 GCF_000455745.1 Alligator sinensis
AGACCTGACAGATGTGAACTCTTTGCTGTAGCAGTATTTAAGAAGTACATCTCATCTCCCCGAATCAGCAGAGACAGGAAGTTGAGCATCAGAACAGAAACCAGCCATGTAATAAATCTTTGTACAGAAGAGTCTATACATAGACCTTGCAATCCTTAAAGTCCTTTTCAATACCCTCTAGGCAACTGGTTATGGCCAACTACTGAACATGAAAAATCTAACGGTGTCCTTCTATGTCCTACTTCCTGACATGGCAGAACTACGGAAGAGAAGAAATAATGTTTGGGAAGAAGAAGTGGTTCTCTTAATTACTCTTTAATTACTCATGGGACTATTCATGGGGCCACAGTTCTCAGGACCTTGCAGAACTGAGCCTAATCTCCGCCAATAAAGTTCTGCACTGAAGGCAGACAGTGCAAGCATATGGAGACAGCAGTCGAGTACAGTACACTGTGTGGAAAATTTTATTTCCAGAAGGCAAATCTGAAGTACTTTTAATAGCAGATAATTATCATCATCATTACACTTGCAGGGACATATTTTCAAAATATTATATGAAAATTTTGTGCACAGTCCCCCCGAGCAAATTACAGACCTTGAGAAAGAATATGTCTCTTGAGTTTAAGATGTGCAAAGAGTGACTTCCAGCTGACAAAAGCTTATCACGGTTCCTTCTGGCTCAGCCAGGGGTAGGCTACTTTTGACTCATTTGGAAAAAATGCTTACTCTGAACACAAGGGTTCAAGTTTGCCTCCCAGCTTGAATGATAAAGGATGTACACAAGAGGCCAAATTTAATTTAGGGAATAATTTTTTTCTGAATTGTTGGGGGAAGTTCTGCATGTCAGCTGATCCATGGTAACCACTTTGTATGTCTGCTCTATTTTGAAATAAGGATAAGCTAAGTAATGGTAATTTCACAGTTGTTTCATTTAGAGGTAAACTACCTCATTTAGCTTTCACTTGCCACAAAAGCAGACACATAAAGAAGTTACCACAGAGCAGTTAGTAAGCAGTAAACCCCTTCCCCACTTTTAACTTGGCACAATTTGTTAGTCTGCCCAGACCCCAATATCTTAAGTCTGCATTAGGGCTTTTACATATTAATTTTAGGTGGCTCCTGTAG
>NW_005845439.1:0-1123 GCF_000455745.1 Alligator sinensis
GCTCCGTCTGGGTGGCCGTGTCTGAGGTGCCAGAGCAGGGGGGCCGCAGAGCCCGAGGGGATCCTCAGGGTGCGGCGCGTGCCCATCCGTGGCATGCCTCTGGTAGGCTGGCTATGGCTGGGACTGTCTACCCTAAGTGGTGCGCAGGCACGGTCCCGGGCCCTCCACTGCGAACTCCGCGCTAACTCACGCGCCGGCAGAGAAGCACGCCTGTTTGCACAGCCTGTTCGCATGGCTCCCTGGGGGGCCGGGCGAAGTAGGGGCCTGGGCAGGATTTGACCTGGCCCAGCTCCACTCAGCCACCTCCTCCCACTCACTAAGAGGTTAGCCCCCTCTCTCCATGGGCTCCGCTAACCTCCAGCTGTGCTGGGAGTCGGCGGGGGGCTCCGCGGCTGCTGGAGGGTTTCTGGGGGGCTTCGGGGGAGCAGGGGCACAGCGGGCTTTCACCCGCGCATATCTCGCTGCTTCCCAGCATAACTGGGGCTTTTTTCCTGTCGGTGGGCCCTTTCAAACTGCAGGCATGAAACCAGAGCACTTCAGCTTGCCCCTCCTCTGACCCCATTTTGCTGCCAGAAGATGTGTATTGGTCTTTGACATAGAGCGCCACACCCCGTCCCGTCCTTCCTTCTCTATCCCGCCTGTAGAGCCTATAGCCCCTAATGCTCACTGCCCAGTCATGGGATGAATCCCACCACGTTTCCGTGATCCCTACTATGTCTGGGTTTGAACTGGCTATTCTGAGGGCCAGTTCCTCCTGTTTGTTCCCCATACTACGAGCATTGGTATACAGGCATTAGTATACAGATCATCACACACCAGCCAGATATCTATCCGACCTCCTCTTGAAGACCCCTAAGGTAGGAGAGAGCACCACCCCCGCTGGGAGCCCATTCCAGAGCCTGGCAGCCCTAACTATAAAGCAATACCTCTTGATATCAAGCCTGAGCCTGCTCTCAATCAACTTGTGGCTGTTACTCCTTGTTATCCCAGGTGGTGCCCAGGGGAACAGAGCCTCACCTATATGCCGCTGGTCACCCCTGGTGAGTTTATAGACGGCCACCAGATCCCTTCTCAGTCCTCTCCTGTGGAGACTGAATAGATTCATAGATGTTAGGGTTGGAAG
>NW_005845440.1:0-1122 GCF_000455745.1 Alligator sinensis
TGTCTCATTCAGGAGTTGCTGGAATTCTCTGCTTAAGTGGGTCCTTCAAGCACTCGATGCTTAACTTGTGCCTCATCTGCTTCCTTTGCATTCTTTGTTTAGGACCAATCCTGATGACGTTGCAGGACTGGGTGAGGCAGTGGTCATTCCAACAGCCATCAGTGCTAGTCATGATTCTTGTAATCAGGACATCCTGGTGATCTCAAGTCCAAACCATCACATAGTCGATGAAATGCCAGTTTTTCGATCGAGTGTGTTTCCAAGATGTCTTTAACTTGTTCCTTCGATGGAACAGGGTATTTGTGACGATAAGTCTGTGTTCTGCTCACTTCATCAGGAGAAGGACCCCTTTAGCATTTGAATTTCCAACGCCTTCTTTACTGATAGTACCATTGCAAAGTTTTGAGTCCCTTCCCACTCTGGCATTAAAATTTAAAGAAGGATGAACTTATATTCCCTTGAGATATTTGAGAGGATGGTGTCAAGCTGTGAGTAGAAGTTCTTCATGTTCTCATCGACATCGAGAGTCAGGGCACATGAACTCACAATTGTTGCCTGTTGTTTTTTTTGCGAGTTATAGACGGAGTCATGAGGCATTTGCTAATGCCAGTTGGGAGTTCTGAGAATCAGTTCACAAGTTTCTTTCTGATGGCAAAACCAACTGCATGTGTCCATGGCTCTTCTGCTGCTCTTCCTCTTCAGAAGAAGGTGTATCCTCCACCTTAATCAAATCTGCTCAGCTTAATCAAGTCTGCTCTGACACACACTAATTAGTTTGTGTTAGAGAAGAAGTCCCTTACAGCTCTAGATGCCCTGAGCCTCTTCACTTTCACTTCCATGGACCCTTGAAGAAGTAACTGTAAACCAGAAAGCTTACACATCTGGAAGGGATTATGGACAATGAAAATGAGCTTCTGGGAATCACAAACTAGTTTCATAGATTCATAGCTTGTTAGGGGCTGGAAAAGACCTTGTAGATCTTTGGGTCCAGTCCCCCTGCACTAGGTAGGAAAAGACAACTAAGGTCAAGTGACACCAGCAAGGTGACTGTCCAGTCTCCTTCTGAACAGGCAATTGCACCATCTCTAGAAGGAGCTTCTTCCACAGTCTGGACACCCTGAC
>NW_005845441.1:0-1121 GCF_000455745.1 Alligator sinensis
CTGATATAGACAATTTTCTTTATATTGGTATCAATTCAATATCGGACCAATGTATCGGTGCACCTCTAGTGATTTGTATTTTTCCATTCTGGATGTTGATCATAGGGCGTGTCTACACAGGCATTTAGGTGTGCCTAAATTTAATGTGCATTAGCTTAATGTGCATTAAAGCAATTTAGGCTCGCATCCACACATGCATGCATTAAAGTGCATTAATGCCATATGCACGGACTGATGTGGGACTAAAGTTAGTTCCATGTCAGTCCATACACAGCGTTAATGCATCTTAATGTGTCTACATGTGCATTAAAGTGTTTTGGCTATTTGTGCCTAAATTTGATACCTGCTTTTGCAGGTATCAAAATTAGGTGCAAATAGCCTAAAATCACCATTTTTAAGGCACACTAAGGGTGCACATGTGTAGATGCGCACCCTTAATGTGCTTTAAATCAGCACGCATAGACGTGCCCATAGTGTCTAAAAAGGAAACGTTGGTGCTGGAGTATTCAAGAGAGAGTCTGATGTGGGGGTGATGATTATTGAATTGGTGATAGAAATCAGAGATTGCAGGTTGTCAGTCCAAATGATTGAAGATGTCATCTATATATCTTAAGTATAGCATGGGTTTGATGATGCAGTTCTTGAGGAATTCTTCTTCCACGTGGCTGATAAAAAGGGAAGCATATTTTGGGGCCATTTGGGTGCCCATAGCTGTGCCCATGATCTGGAGGAAGCATTGGTTATTGAAAGTGAAGTTGTCGTGTGTGAGGATGAAGTGTATAAGTTCAGTAATATCTTTAGGTCTGTACTCTGAGTGTAATCTTGCTCTTGTGTAGATATGTAAGGCAGGCTTGGATGCCATCCTGGTGTGGGATGTATGTATGTATGTATGTATGTATATATGGGATATGTATTTGTTGGTACGGATGATGTGAGGTGTTGGGATGTATGCACACAGAGACACTCACATGCACATATCTTTACAAATACATGTATATGCACATATTTATGTAACAGAGAGACTTTCATGTATATGTACACACACAGAGCAATTCACACACATCCATATATACACATGCATTCACCCAAATGTACATGCTTTTATATATATATATATATAT
>NW_005845442.1:0-1121 GCF_000455745.1 Alligator sinensis
TCATGGCTCTACCACCAAATGCTATGGGCTGCTGTCTTTGCATCACTGCTACTTTCAGGCTTCCTTCTAAGGCATCACATTGTAACTTTAGTTACTCAGTAGAGATGTAGTACTTTAAGACTTTACTTGTTCATGGTTTTCTTAACTCATTCAAATACCTACTCTCAGGCCACTGACCACTTTCTCTAGTGCATCATTTTGTCCTAAATGTCTCAAGGATTCACTAATAGATGCGCACAGAATTTGAAAAGATAGCTGTCTTTCCTTATAAATCGCTGGACTCTCTTCACAATCTTTGGTCTGGGCAATTACTTAATGGATCTGTTTCTCAGGGTCTGGCTGCAGTCCTTCAGAAGTCAACCGATATTGTAAGTAGAGGACCTCAGTTCTCCTGAACTTCATCTTGTCTCTTTTAAGCTTAATATTCCACTCCCACCACCTGTTTAGCTGTTGACACAGCTTCATTCCATTGTCATGGATTGTCACCTCCTTCTACAATGAGACTATCACTACATATAACATTCGTGCCTGGATCTCCCTTCTGTACCCATCTTAGTCTCTCTACTGAAACATCTCAAGGGTCAGGCTGCTACTTACAGGTATTCCTGCCCAAAGATGTGGTAGATGTTAAGTGGTTGGATTGTTCAGTTATCTTAATAAGCCAAGACTAATTCTTAATGGCAAAACAAGCAATGCTTTTATCCTGTGCAAATAGGGTAATACATCCACAATCTTTTGATAATGAGTAGTGACAGACATCTTTTCAATGCTCTGTTCAGTAATTCGGGGTCAATATGGATCCTCAGTTTATCTGAAGGGACTTTTTTTTCTTACCCACAGAATATATCAGTAGTATGTTTAGGTTGCACATAGCATAGGGTACAGATACCTGATCTAGCTTCAAAAGTTAGCTCTGGAAGCAACCTACCTGCAACAGCACAGACCTCCACGTGGGCTAATTCACTCTGCTTCTTCACAGGGTGAAAGAGCCCTGGCTCTAGCATCCTCCTGATGCCTTGCCCTCCAGATGAGCTTGTCTGTGGTGGGCCGAGAAGCTCCGCTTCATTCCAGCACTTTGTGCGAGTGTTGGATCCTTGTTGTTATCCAGATTCAAGTTAACT
>NW_005845443.1:0-1120 GCF_000455745.1 Alligator sinensis
CCCCAGCCAGCCCCATCAGCATCTATACACGCATTCTGGTGGAGTAAATAATTTTGCCATAGGCTAGTACTTGTATCTGGCAGTATTAACTTACAGGAGAGTTAATTACTATGCTCCAGCCTAAATGTTCCGTATGTGTAGACAATGATGTTTTACTATGGAGCTAATTAGAGAATGCTGCATTAAGCGTCTCATGTAGATGCTCCCACTGTGTATTTTAGTTCTTTTAGCACTCAGGATTTCTATTACTATATTGAAAAACAACTACTTTCATGAGGGGCCAGGAAGCTGATTTTTGTTTTCTATACTTACTTTTGTATCAGATTACAAATAGGAAATGACAGTGGTGATTAAATAGTTAGTTGTCCATGATTTAACAACTGTTTCATGCCTTCATTACTCTGTGCAGCCATGTGAAACACTGACTCTTTTCATTCATGGTTCAAAGGAAATATTTCTTGTTTTATCAGATTATAGAAAAATACCATAACAAAATAGTTTTGCTGGAGAGGGTTTAACTTATTATGGTTTCAGTAATCTAGTAGAGCTTTGATTTCACCAGACAACACATTTTATATTTTTAAACTAATTTAGGAGCATGTTTTAAAAAAAATCTTCTTATAGCCCAGGAAGAACAATTCTATGGGATCGCATTATTTGTGGTTCTCTGAGAAACATCCTTTTTGAAAGCAATTTCTTTCATTTAGAAATGCTTACTATTTTCTTGAGAATCTAAAGAAACAATTTGACTTGAGTTAGAGCCTTTTTTTTAAACAGATGATGGAAACAGAAGGAACTCAATTCACAGTAATCTTAAAACCAAGGAAAAAAATACTGCTTGCTATTCATTTTTTGTTTTCTTCTGAGTGTCCTCCATTTAGCACACCATTCTCATGGCACTGGAGTGATATAGTTACAGGTTTTTGTTTGTTGGTTGATGTGTTGCAATTATTTGCCCCTAACAGCTGATAATACAGATGGTCACTCAAAGCATCAGTTTAGCACATGGAACCTTCATGTTCCATAATCTAAAATCATGTAGATTTTCATGTGGGAGTTTAGATTTACATATATATTCATGCAGTTTAAACTCCAAACTACTTCTAGGTTTTAATTCTGG
>NW_005845444.1:0-1119 GCF_000455745.1 Alligator sinensis
CCCTCTCAGCCTGGACAGTGCAGTGATCCAGCATGATCCTCCCTGGTGCCCACGGCGTCCATCAATCTGATGGTGGTAGTGGGGGGAAGAAGACATCTGCTGTCCCAGCCCAGGGTGCAGGTGCCCTGGACACAGCACGGGGCTGGCACCCAGGACACGGGGCTCCAGCCCCGCTTCCCTGTCTCAGCCCCAAACAAGCAGGGAGGAGCCCTCAGCTCCAGCGCTCCCGCACAGGGAGAGGGACTCCTGTGGTGCCAAGCCAGGGGAATTGTCTCTGATGCCCATGACCAGAGTCCAGGGAGGGCCGGCTCAGGCACTCACATCAGGCTTGGAGAGTGGCCTCCTCCAAGGGCTCCCGCTGGTGCCTCTCCAGGGAACGGTGTCCGCCATGGAGGGCTGGCGAGCACGGACCCTCGGGAGCTGCAACCCAGCAGACATCACATCACAGCCCCGGCTTGGAGCGGGCCCAGAGCCATGGCCCCTTTCTGATCAGCTGGCCCAGAAGCGTGGCCCCTTCGAGAGGACCTGCTGCCCCACCTACACCGCTGGGGCATGGCAGCCCTGTGGGACAATATCCCCCGATCCCACCACGTCCCCCAGAGGCGCCCACCCGGCCCCGCTGGGATCCCCACGTGGGTTGATGCTCACCAGTGCATCCGGCACAGCCCCGCATGGGGTAACCTCGTCCTCGCCCCAGAGATGATTGAGCCCTGGGCACAGGACAGGGGGAGCCAGTGAGCCCTGGGGCCCTGGGCAGATCCTGATCCCACTGCCGAGCTGTGCAGGGCCTCACCACCCCAGGTGCCAGAGCGCCTGGGGATGCCCACGGGCAGGGATGGGGACTCACTGCCCAGGGCTGGGGACGGGCAGAGGCTGCAGCCCGGGAATAAGGCAGAGCAGGGATGGGGCAGGGAGGAGAGTGCCCTGCACCCGGCTGCCTGGGGGGAAACTGCCCTGTACGGGGAGCCACTGACCTGTACGGGGAGGGGGGGCCTCCGGCTCAACCAGAAGCCCCAGAGAACAGCCCTCTGCTCGCTCTCGGCCTGGACGGGTCCAACTTGATCCTCCCTGGTGCGCTCCACATCCATAGATCTGGCTGGGGGAAGAAGACACCTGCTA
>NW_005845445.1:0-1118 GCF_000455745.1 Alligator sinensis
AACTTTTTTCTCACTTCAGAATATCGTCACAGTACATCCAGAAAGTTGGCAGGAGAAGTATTGTTCTAGTGCTTTTGTAGAGACCTTGTTATGCCCCGTGACTAAACCTTATTCATTACCCAGGTCTGTGAAAATGTAGAATTTTTCAGTGGATTGTCTGCTCTTTCTTCCTAAGTAATGCAGTGGAGGAGAGCACACAAGCCCAGGTGGAGGCATGGGTAGAAAGAGAGGGACCAATGACATGGTAGCAAGTGGGAGATGAGGAGATGAGGCTGACACATACTGACCTTAGCTTGGGGGAAAAGTGGGATGATGTCCACATACTTGTTATTATTGGAGATCTGAAGGAACGGAGGAAAAGGCAGGAGGAAAGCAGGACAAAGGGGAATAGAGAAAGGGAGAAGAGAGAAAATCCAAAACACCAATAAAGTAGGTTCAGATTGGGTATCAGGAGAACGTCTTCATTGGTGTACCAATGGGGCAGTGGGCTAGACTGATTAGGGCTGTTGTGCAATCTCCATCATTGGAGATGTACAAATCCTATCATTTCATGAATGTCAGTGCCTGAATCTGACCCACAAGTCGCTGATCATGAAGTTGTGAAGTCAAAAAGGCCATGCTATTGTATTTCCATTTTACTAGGGACATATAGCATAGACACAGCAAGTATGATAGGGCATTTATGCACATGCTCCTAGAGAGTAGGGGTGGGGGGCACTCTAATTTGCACATCTCCAAAGGCTGCACTAATCAAAAGCGCCTGGAGCACCACATGTATCAGCATCCCCATGATGAAAAATGGCGCCAGGAAACTTAGAACTGAAGCTCATCGAATGGGCACCCTTCTGACGTTTTTCAGCATGAGGACGCTGATCCATGTGATGCTGGAGTCTGCTGGAGCGCGGTAATTACTACGCTTCAGCAGCCTTGATTAAAGTCATCTGGAAAGATTGCACACTTAGCCTTGTGCATGTCCTGCCAGTCATTTGCTTGTCAACTGGCCTCAAATCTCAGAAATATATATCAGCCTGAGCTATCAAGGTTCCTCAGTTTTGCTCTACATTTTGTAACCCATCTAATTCAGAACTATTGACCTAGTTTTCATTTGTTTAGGTTAA
>NW_005845446.1:0-1117 GCF_000455745.1 Alligator sinensis
CTTCTGTTATTTAACGTAGGAGAACACTGCATTGTTATCGATATGTTAAATTAATTTTTCTGCCCCACTCCCCCATGAGAAAAGACAACCAGGAGAACAAAGGCTGCTGCTGAAAAGCTGCTTTATTATAAAGGCAAGATGATATTTTCTATCTGCCCTTGGATAAAACACACCACATGCAATGTTCTCATTTCTGGCAAAAACAAATCTTTGCATCTAGTCGCTGTTCTCTCTCTCTGGGCTGCAGACAGCATGCTGGTTTTGTGTTTGCAGCAGCAGGAAGTGTTGCTCAGAGCTAAAAGTCTCTCCTACAGCTCAGTCACTCGCACGAGGAATTGTGTGTGAGGTTAGCAGCTCAGGAAACACAACTCTTTATCCTTCAGGCAACATCTTAATCTGGCAGGTGCTGGGATCTCTCTTTGGCTGGTGCTTGTGTGTCTCCCTCCTCTCTTCCAGCCCGGCACCCAGGAGAGACGGAGGGGTGCTCTTCTATGTAGACTTGGGCTTGGTGGGGGTGGTGGAGTGTTTGGCCACCTCCCTCGGCATCACCTGCACCAGGGCAGCATGCACCTCCGAGGAGCGGATGCCGGGGAGCTGTTTCTTCTTCCTCAGGTCTTCAGCTGTGATGGAGACCTGGCTGTAGAGACTAGCCATGAAAGAT
This sequence comes from Alligator sinensis, assembly GCF_000455745.1. Taxonomy (NCBI): domain Eukaryota; kingdom Metazoa; phylum Chordata; order Crocodylia; family Alligatoridae; genus Alligator; species Alligator sinensis. The sequence continues at coordinate 662 of NW_005845446.1, forward strand.
TTCATGAGCCCCTTGGCAGTGGCCGACATGCGCACCTTCTGCATCTGCCGCAGCATCCTGGAAGCATAGAGGGTGGGACGGCCATTCCTCATGCGGCGCCTCTTCTCCTGGCTGCTCAACAGCTTCACCACGGGCTTGTGCTTCGCTGGGTGGCCCGGCTGGGGCAGGAGTCTCTTCTTGGGGGCAGCCTGTGGCTTATTCTTCTGGGGCTTTAGTCTCCTCAGTAGCTGGACCATCTTTTGTGCCTGGGCGGAAACCATGGCTGCACTCAGCTTAGCTCCCTGCCAGTAAGTGCCAGCTGCCTGTCCCTTGTGCTGGCCAGATAAAGGAGCTGGCATGCAAATGAGGAGCTTGCTACGTGCCTGCTGATTGGGCAGCTGGGCTGTCACTCCAGGCAACTGCATTTTGACCCGGGTCCCCATTGTGACACCATATGTGACTATGGCCAGTTCCTTG
>NW_005845447.1:0-1116 GCF_000455745.1 Alligator sinensis
TGGTTTCCCACAACATTGAAGCAGATGCAAATGAGCACTTGTGCAAACAACGTTAATAGGAAAGGGTTTTCAAAGGAACCATAAGACAGGTAGTTCTTTCATTGGCCTCACAGCAGTGTATGATACCACATGGCACTGCTCTGCTCATAAAGTTAGCAGGAGTCCTGGAGCAAACTGCCCAGAAGTGGAGTCCTGGCAGTTATGGGCCCGCATAGGCCTGCCCTCCCTCTCCCCCCACCCACTAGTTGTTTCATAAATGTTGTGTCCCAGCAAAGCTGTATCACTGAGACTAAATATCCAGGCTGCAGCCAGACAGGCCTGGCTCTCTTTTGTTGTGTGCTCAGGCCCTGGACAGGACAGGCTGTGCCCCAGTCTGTAGTTTTATAGCTGTTGTGTCCCAGCAGAGCTGTGTGGCTGATCCCCACTGTACATTCACTGTGCACTTGGGGCCTGGCACGTTTTGCGACTGGCACAGGTTGTTGTAGCTCTGTGTGGAATGCGAGTGGTGTGGTTGGTGCTAGTTGCAGGTCAGGCTCTTTTGCTATTTGCTGGCCCACCTTTGAGTTCCTTTGCAGGGGTTTTTTTGGGGTTTTTTTTGCCCCAGCAAAGCTCGGATCATCCCCACTGTACATTCACTGTGCACTTGGGGCCTGGCACGTTTTGCGACTGGCACAGGTTGTTGTAGCTCTGTGTGGAATGCGAGTGGTGTGGTTGGTGCTAGTTGCAGGTCAGGCTCTTTTGCTATTTGCTGGCCCACCTTTGAGTTCCTTTGCAGGGGTTTTTTTGGGGTTTTTTTTGCCCCAGCAAAGCTCGGATCAGGACTATGGATTTTGGGGTGCACTATGCTTGTTGGAGCCACAGCAAATCCCTCCAAAGTTACTGCATAGAAGCAGAGATTGGTGCCCTACAGCTTTCCAAGGAGCATCCAGGGGCCACTTGTACTGCAGAATGATTTACACTCTCGAGCAGCTCCCCACAGCACAGTGAACCCCAGGAGCAATTCACAGGACCCTTTGGAGTGTAGCCCGCCCCTCCAGCCCATTTCTAGAGGGCAGGTACTGGGGTGCAGGACCTCAGTACTACCTTATGGGGGATCCCCCAAGTCCCAGACTGCCT
>NW_005845448.1:0-1116 GCF_000455745.1 Alligator sinensis
TGTATGGTCACAAAGGTCTCTTCTGCTCTGCCATCTATACATCAAAAGAGATGGACGTATTCAGCACATGTCCCTTCTATTTTATTATTTTAAAGCACACTCAGATACAGGATTAAATGCTGCTTTTTCAGCAGACAAGGTTTTATGAACCAGTGACCCAGTACAGGTTACTGGGGTGCTAACTTGGTGCTATGGGGCATCCTGCCACCTTCTGCATAAGGCATAAGACATTGTGATCTCCTGTAGACTTAAAAACAGGCATGTAGATATGGGGATATCAGGAGAGGAGGATGATATCACGCTTCCGTTTGCTCAGGGACTGCCAATCTCAACACCCTCCCCTTCCCCTGCACACATAAGTCATACCCCCTCTACCCCCAGGCACATCCCTCAGTAGCATACCACAAGATTTTGTCATTATGCCTTCGTGGGAAGCCCTAATAACATTTTCACCTCAGGGCCTAGTTGCCAATTCCTGTCACCACTTTGGCTCTAGCCTACCCTTTATAACGTCCCCTCTCTGTTCCCATTAATAACTAGTAACTAGGCATAATTAAGCTGTGCCTGGTTATTTTACAGGGCTGGCTGGTAACAGGCGTCTTACACCTGAGGGGGACAAGTCAGTCTGGTACTGCACCTAATTCCTCATTTTATTCGCTTGTAAAATTGAGAGAACAACCATTCCCTGCTATATCTGCCATTAAAGTCTCCGCTGAAGCATACAAGGTATTGGCAAACTCAGTTTCCGGATTTGTGGTGCCATCATACATAATACAGCTGAACATGCCAGAAAGCAATCCAGTCCTACACAATGCACACAAATCAGGTGTCTCTTCATTCTTCAGGAAACAGAGGAGGAAAGCATCAGTGTTCACAAAGCAGGGACAAAAAAAGGACAAAAGCTCATTCAGACTTTTTTAGAGGTGCTACAGAAAAAAACATGGTTGAAATACTTGCAAATTTGAAAGAGGTATTTGAAATTACAATTGTCAGTTTAGATTGGAAATGTAAACAGGTATTTCTGGAGAGAGATGTCATAAATAAATTGTCTTGCTCAGCAGCGAGAGCAGCAGAATAGTCAAAGACTATAATAAAAAGATCCACTTGATAAATAGG
>NW_005845449.1:0-1116 GCF_000455745.1 Alligator sinensis
TAAGATATCAGGTACCAAAATCCCCTTCCTCCAGTCTTTGGGAGAGAAGCAGTCACCGTAGAGCATTAGACATTTTTATTGATTAGACCTTTTTTCCTTTTGAAGATTGTAACAAACTGTTTATATTTTGGGGATGAAAATCAGTAATGGACCCAAACTGTGAGGTTTTAATCTTGGTGAGAATTTTCCAAAAATCTGTTTGTGTATATTTTGGCAAGTGGCTTGGATATATGTATGAATATGCTGGATCTGAGCTGTAGGTTTATTTCGGTTCCAGATACAGTAAAATTGTATCTCTTCATGGGAATTGCCTACTACTCCAGGTGTTCTTCAGAAAATAAAACTTTTCGCTACAAGGTTCTTTACAAAAGGATAAGGAAGAGACTCAAAAAGAGAAAGCATGGTGTGAGAAATCACAATCACACACACAACGGCAGAGAGCTGCAAGAAGTTTGAGAAATCATGTTTTTAACTAAAGTACAAATCCTTTGGGTATTACACAAACTAGAACTTCTATCTTATTCATACAGGGCGCGTCTACCTGTACCCATATGGCGATGTTGCTCCTGCGTCATGCCCGTGCTTTAATACTTCCAAAAGGAGTGCTAAAGCATGGAGCAGGTGTAGCCCGTACTGTGTTGTCTGTTGGGCAAATGGTGATTTTTAGCTGCTGCTATTCTGTAGTGGCATGCTACAGTGAGGGAGTGCAGTGCTGAAGCAAAGTAGCTGTTGGTCATGTGTAGATGGACATGATCGCTTCGTCAGTATAGCACGTCACTAAGGCGAATTACCGTTGCATGTAAACTTGCCCACAGTGTTGCAGTGGAGAGGTTATAGATTCTACTTCATTTTTCATGAAACACAGTAATTAGTCCACTCATGGTAATATTTATTTCTATAGGAGGAAAAGAAAACAGAACACAAAACTCATTTGCTGCGTGCCCAGGCTCTACAAACTGCACAGGTATCAATGCTTCTCTGTATCTCTTCTAAGTCCCTAAGGACCTTCCCAGCTATCCCAGTAACATGTGAGGTTTCCGCCTTTCCCAGACAAGGAAAAGCTCCGCGTTGTGCAAGGAAAGGATGGCTGTTCAGGGAGAGTGGAGGTTTGGCACC
>NW_005845450.1:0-1114 GCF_000455745.1 Alligator sinensis
AGGGAAGAGGCAAATTGCAGTGTGGTTACAAGTTTAAAAATCCTCAGAGAAATTCTTTGCAATAATGTAGTAAGAGGCCTAAAAAAGTTAATGTATATAAGGGTATGGAACCTCCATGAGGTCAAAGTTGTGTAGTCTTTATTCCCACTAGTACACTGTAACAAAGGTTTTGTTTGGTAAGGAATAGTGGTGTTGGCTGAAATTAAGGAAACAGCAATGGATTAGGGCACAAATACCGAAAGAGAGCAGGACTTGAGAGGAAGCTATTTATTTCCCTTTATGTACAAAGGAAGACAGACAGCTCAAGCTCTCCAAGGACAGCTGTGATCTAGGAAGAAGAGAGGAGTTGACCTATTATTTTTACGCTACTGCTGAGTGTGGAAGGACTAAATTAGCTTCCTAATTTAGTCACTCAGGAGATTAGAATCAAGAGAGGAACAAAGGAAATGAGAAATGACAACATTGCTGAGTTAAGAGAAGTCATCATTACACCATTAGGAATATAAAGGAGGTGGGATTCTCCAAGCAATTCCACAGAACTTTAATTTAATATATATATATATATTAAATTAAAGTTCTGTGGAATTGCTTGGAGAATCCCACCTCCTTTATATTCCTAATGGTGTAATGATGACTTCTCTTAACTCAGCAATGTTGTCATTTCTCATTTCCTTTGTTCCTCTCTTGATTCTAATCTCCTGAGTGACTAAATTAGGAAGCTAATTTAGTCCTTCCACACTCAGCAGTAGCGTAAAAATAATAGGTCAACTCCTCTCTTCTTCCTAGATCACAGCTGTCCTTGGAGAGCTTGAGCTGTCTGTCTTCCTTTGTACATAAAGGGAAATAAATAGCTTCCTCTCAAGTCCTGCTCTCTTTCGGTATTTGTGCCCTAATCCATTGCTGTTTCCTTAATTTCAGCCAACACCACTATTCCTTACCAAACAAAACCTTTGTTACAGTGTACTAGTGGGAATAAAGACTACACAACTTTGACCTCATGGAGGTTCCATACCCTTATATACATTAACTTTTTTAGGCCTCTTACTACATTATTGCAAAGAATTTCTCTGAGGATTTTTAAACTTGTAACCACACTGCAATTTGCCTCTTCCCT
>NW_005845451.1:0-1114 GCF_000455745.1 Alligator sinensis
AATGGGGAGGATTCCGGGCCTCCCCAATGACAGCTGAGCCTCTCAGAGAAGGGGGGCTAGGCACGGCGGGGTCTGGGAAACTGCAGCCCAAAGTCTCAACAGTGCAACGCGTTTCATGCATCTGCGTTAAACCACAGTGCCCTGGCACATGTCGATTGCCACGTCTCCAGCAAAACCACCGCAAAGAACCACCTCGGTGGCTCAGCTCAGCATCGGTGAGACTGCTGCCAGAGCACTGCATCTGGTTCTGGGCCCCGTACTTTAAGAGGGATATGGTAAAGCTCAAGACAGGCTAGAGAAGAGTCACCCATATGCTCAGTGACTCACATGGCAAGCCGTACAAGGAAAGGCTTGGTTCCTGTCCCAGGCTGAGGATGAGCCTCGCTGTGGACTGCCCTGAACTTTTCCTTCCTGTGGGCACTGTGACCCACTGCCGTGAGACCCGTGTGTGTCTGGTCTTCTCTGACGTACTTTGTCACCTCTCTACCTTGTGGCACTGAGAGCATTCTAGAGGCTCTCTGTGGCACTTGAGGAAGTGACTTGGCAGAAAGCCTCGGCCCCAGCCGGGGCAGGGAGTATTGCTGCGCTTGGAACCCTGGCCTCCATCCAGTGTGGCACAGGCTGCCATTCCGAGGGAACGGGGAACCGCCCGTATCGGGAATCCCATCACTACATGGGAGAGGGTTTTCAGGGGAACGTGGGGTTAGGAGGGCGGGAGCCCGGACAAGCACGGCCTGCCTTCTCACACGTCCCAGTGCCCCCCGGGGTACCTCTGAGGCTCGGCGTGCGTCTCGTGGCCCATCTCATGAGAGCGAGCGGCAAGCTGGCACCATGCTCCAACCATGCACAGCTGAGAATTTCCTGCCGCGACCTCAGCAATGGGAGCTCCCTCTTGGGCCCGCCTCCCAAGTGGTTGTTCCATGCCTCTTGATAGATGACGAAGAGCAACGGAAAGCGAGGGATGGGCCCGAGATACGCGCTTCCGAGGAGGACTTAGCAACTGTTTCTGCATGTACTGTGATGGGGCTGATCGGGTTGTGGCGAGGTGAAGCTCTGTGCCCAAGGCCGTACGGCAGTTGGCGAGAGTGGTGGGATGTTGCCCAAGGTCAAAGCC
>NW_005845452.1:0-1109 GCF_000455745.1 Alligator sinensis
GGTCCCCACAGGCACCAGCATCTCCTCATCCCCACCCTGTGATCGGGTCCGGCGCCCCCCTCACTGTGTCATTGGGTCCCCCCATGAGCACCAGCACCACCCATCCCCTGTGCGGCATCGGGTCCCACACGGGCACCTGCGTCCCCATCCCCTGTGTAATCAGGTCCCCCCACAGGCACTTGCATGCCCGTTCTCCCCGTGTGCAATCAGGGCACCTCCTCATCCCCCCTGAGTAATCGGGGCCCCCAGGAGCAGCCTGTTTCCCCCCCCAGCAAAGACACGCAGCCACACGTGCGCCAGTGACTCTCAAGGGTCCCGCCGCCTGTATAAAAGATGCTTAGAATTAAGAATCTGTGTGCTTGTTACGTGAAATTATTCCGCTTGCACCTTGTATTGCTAGCAATAAATCTTTATACTTTCACCCCTGGTATCTTTATTGGCTTTTGCATACCGGGCACGATCCCAGACTTGAGCTGGGGCTCAACACCCCCACAGGCACTTGCATGCCCGTCCTCCCCGTGTGCAATCGGGGCACCTCCTCATCCCCCCTGAGTAATCGGGGCCCCCAGGAGCAGCCTGTTTCCCCCCCCAGCAAAGACACGCAGCCACACGTGCGCCAGCAACTCTCAAGGGTGCCGCCGCGTTGAGATCCTCTCTGAGACGCCGGGTTCGCCGCCTATTGTACAAATGTGAGTCACCAAAAAGACCCAGAGATTTCAAACAGGAACTCGGAGCATCCTGCCCCGGGGTGGGGTGGGGTGGCCTTCCTGAGTCCTTTAACACACAATTGCGGTGTGATTTTTCTGTGGTCAAAAAAAAGAAGTGACAAGGGAAAGCTAGTATAAGTAGAAGAGATGCCCAGAGCATATCAAAAGGTGCCTTGAGTCTAGAAAGGGCTGAGAAACGCTTATCAACGTTTCTTTCTCCATGGGGTGCCCCTGTTCCAGCCGCGGCTCCCAGCACTGCAGTGCAGGCGCCAGCTCCCTCCGCGCTGTTGCAGGCTGTTACCAGCCACCAGCTCACACCCAGGCTGCTCTGCCGCCAATACACTTTATAAACTCAAAGCGTAAGCCTCTACGGTATGCCTTATTATTGATAAACCACCATGT
>NW_005845453.1:0-1107 GCF_000455745.1 Alligator sinensis
TAACCCCAGGCCCTTTTCTGCAGAGCTGCTGTGTAGCCTTAGGTGTGCTTGTGTCAGACTGACATCTCTTTAGGGCATCATGGTTTGGGTTAGTACAGCCCTTCTGCCCCACACCCCCATGGGACCTTAAAATCCCATTGCACTGCCTGAGCGACACAAAGGGATCATTAGTGTAACGGAGAAGTTCATGTTGTCTGACTGGAAATATTAGTTTCTTATAGGGGTTCGTCCCTTCAGGCACCGCTCCATCCTGCTGTGTTTCTTCGTTGTGGACCCTCTGCGTGTCCTGGGAATGCCGCATGGCTGGGGGCAAGAGTTGGTTGCATTTTTAGCAGGAGACATCTACGGTACCTGTGAACACTCCCAGCTGCCCTGGGATTAGGTGATAAATATTCAGAAATCTAGGCAGAGTCCTCTAAGGAGAGCTCACCCTCAGATGCACTGATTTGCATCTTTTAGCTTGGTCTCTCCTTACGGTCTTTTGGTTTCGGAGGGGTTGTCAGTGCAGGGTCACGGAGTTCCCTGACCTTGGAGTGCGCTTCCAGTTTGGGATCCTTCTGGATTTCCCCACAGGCGAGGGCTCAGGCCTTGCTAAAACAGACAGGAAAAAACCACTCGGCAGGATCCTTTTTAACGCAACATATTCAGACATTAAGCAGAAGAGTTTCTAGGCAAATCAATAGCGCTCTCCCCCCCATTTGAGCATTCACTGCTCACCTCGGGAAGGCTAGCAAATTGGCCCAGCGTGGTCCCATATGTTCGGCAGTCTGCCAGCAGCCACTTCCATCATGTTACCCTGGCTGGTGGAGGCACAACCACAGGTGGGGGAATAGCCAGAAGCAGCCAACTCCAAAACAGATACATAAATTGGTCAATAAAATGAGTCGTCCATGCCCTCTGGAGAGCCAGGAAATAGAGCGTGTCCTGCAATGAGCGGGGAATAAACACGGCAAGTGATCCCGGGACTCCTGGGCTGGCGTCCATGTCACAGAGGATGGAGGCTGGGTGGCTTAGCTGGGCTCACCAAGGATATTGCCTTGCACCAGCTCTCCGACAGCAGGATGGTCTGTGTGCTGTCCCCTCTGCTACCAAGAAGCTCTGAGCAGT
>NW_005845454.1:0-1107 GCF_000455745.1 Alligator sinensis
CCAGGTACTTTCCTACAGAACTGCTGCCATGTGGAGGAAGTGTGAGACCCAAGTGCTTGGCCCATCTCACCGTGAGGATATTCAAGCCTGAATATCACCTATAATCACCAGGATATGAGCTAAGCTGGGTGGGGTCAAGAATCTGGGGAGAAGGAGCGAGAGGGAGTGTGATTGTGACCTACTGGTTGGAGCACTCTCTTGGGAAGAGGTGGTGGGAGATCCTTGGTTTTCGCCCATAGGCCTGCTTTCTGGCACAGTGTGATTTAGCCATTATATCACAATCCCTGCCAATACTCAGGTATTCTGCTTGCAAGAGAAACTTAGATGTTCTGGCTTCCTATATACTTCATTGGCAAAGGTTGGTGTCTTAAAGTTGGGTCCTTAAAAGCTGGAAGCCACATTAATTTGTGAGTTGTGTAAGCTAAAAAACATGCCCGTCAGAGGGATTTTAAGTGTAATTCTGGTCAGGAGAGAAACCAGGCCAACCTTTCTCATGAAGAACCACAGAGAAAACACATGGTTGTTAATTAGGGAAGTCACCTCAAAAGTTTTCAAATCCCCACTCTGCATTACTTGCAAGCAGCATATCCCAGCCTTAAACACCAATGCAATGCTTCTCTCTACCCTCTTTTCTATCAGACTGGTTCCACTTTGTATAAGAAATGCTCTTTAGGCTAGAAAGACTGAAAGAGCATTCTCCCAACACATGTGTTCAAGTCCTTGTCTCAACTCAGGCAACACAGTGATACAAAACTGTGCCTCCATATCTTGCAGGGATGCTCTAACTGCTGGGATCTTGGGTAAACAAGGAACAGAAAGAGCCATCCAGCACATGGTAAGCAATCTGACTTTGCTCCTGTCTGCCCTTGATGTTACAGCCAATGAAGGAGACATTCTTTGAAAATGCCTAGCAGATTAGGCTCAGCAGGGAAATACTTGGTTTAAGAAGCCTTCTTAGACACAAATGTGAGAGAGGGTTGTGAGCCTTTCAGTGGCATCAGGACCTGGTCGATCATGCGCGTGTCCACAAAGAGAAATTGCATAGGCCCAGGGCCTTAGGCAGTTCAAGGACGTCTGTACCAGTGGCTCAAGATTTTCAGACTCAAG
>NW_005845455.1:0-1106 GCF_000455745.1 Alligator sinensis
ATGGTCCTTATCCCAAATAGACAACCTCAGTAAAGGAAATAATAACAAATCCAATCTCTGTGTTTGTCCTGTATAATGTATACAAAATATTTCTAATCAAACGTTCTATTTCTGCCTAATATTTTAGTTATATTGCTTTGTTGTTGAACCATTTCTGGGTATCTTCATTCTCTGTACTGCAGTTCCAAATTAACATAATATTTGAAGGCATTAGAATTTTGAAGTGAAACTCTTCTGCTGTAGATATTTTTCAGAGTTCCATGTATATAGGGAATTTTGAACCTATTTATTTTCACCCTTACTCTGAATAAAAGCACATTTTGAAAGGTTGAAATGCCCTGTTTTGACCAGCTCTGTTTCTACATGTCTTAGACTATTAGCAAATGTTAGTTAGTAACATCAGTTCCCATCACCCCTAGAAATTATAGGATTAGAATTGTTTCTCCATACATATTATGTATTTAAAGTAGTTGCAAAGTCAGGTATGATGCATTTAGTTAATCTCTTATTTAAAAAGAGCAAGTCCTTCTTTAACTTTCCATGGAGATATATATATATATCTCCATGGAAAGTTAAAGAAGGACTTGCTCTTTTTAAATAAGAGATTAACTAAATGCATCATACCTGACTTTGCAACTACTTTAAATACATAATATGTATGGAGAAACAATTCTAATCCTATAATTTCTAGGGGTGATGGGAACTGATGTTACTAACTAACATTTGCTAATAGTCTAAGACATGTAGAAACAGAGCTGGTCAAAACAGGGCATTTCAACCTTTCAAAATGTGCTTTTATTCAGAGTAAGGGTGAAAATAAATAGGTTCAAAATTCCCTATATACATGGAACTCTGAAAAATATCTACAGCAGAAGAGTTTCACTTCAAAATTCTAATGCCTTCAAATATTATGTTAATTTGGAACTGCAGTACAGAGAATGAAGATACCCAGAAATGGTTCAACAACAAAGCAATATAACTAAAATATTAGGCAGAAATAGAACGTTTGATTAGAAATATTTTGTATACATTATACAGGACAAACACAGAGATTGGATTTGTTATTATTTCCTTTACTGAGGTTGTCTATTTGGGATAAGGACCAT
>NW_005845456.1:0-1106 GCF_000455745.1 Alligator sinensis
CAGCTGAGAAACCTGTGCCAGGCTGGCTTCTGCTGCACCAGCGACCCTCCCTTGCCCTCCACCCCTTCTTATCTGGGGCAACACTCTCAGGGGAGGGAACCAGGAGAGCCTGCTCCTAACCAGACACTCGGACCCCGCAGTAGAGCACTGTGTTCAAATTGGACTAAGTGAAATGTACTGGTACTGCAGGAAGACAGAAGAGGATGGCTGGAAAGAAATGGCAGACCTCATCTGATGGAGAGGGGTCTGGCATAGACTTTTTCTGGAGTAGACCCTCTGAGGAGGGCAGTGGGTGGGGATATGGGTATGGAGTTGGGTATGAGGGTCTGCAGTTGTGCAGTGCAAACTGTGTAGCCAGTTTTTTAGTGTGCTTTGAGCTCCCAAGTGAATCACAAGGGCCACTTGAAAGTGTTGGAGATATGCATGTGTGTATCTATCTATCTATCTTTGCAAAAAAAAAAGAAAAATCACAAGATATATGTCAAGATTTCAAAGAGGAAATGAGTGTCAAGAAACATGCTCACCTGTGTCAGACTTTCTTAATTCTTTGCATCAACCATGGTAAACACGTTTAAAAAAAAAAAGTTTGATTGTCAGTAATAACCTTGCAATAAAAACAATTGTTGAGTTTTTGGGGTTGGCAACCCTGCTTGACAGCAACAATGCTTTTACACTCTGCTGTCCCCTCCAACGAGGGGTCCCCTACTTATCCCCACACCCCGATGTTCTGAACTTCACCCTGTACCATGCTGTCCACCTCAGCCCAGCCCCCACCCTACCCCAATGTCTGTGCCCCACTGCCCGGGCACAGACACCCCAAAGCAGCTTACCTGCAACCCAACCATACTACAAGCATCCTGGGACACTGCAGCAGGAGCCCTGGGCTGAGAGAGCATTCCCTGCGGGGTGCTGTGCTCCCACTCAGACACCAGGTACCACTTCAGTTCTCTGTCGGTGGGAGCTCTAGTCAAGCTGCAGCTGTTTATTGTTTTTACTGATAGCTACAGTGTTTTTCCTGACTTTACTGACTGTCATTCTTAGCCCTATTTTTTAATGGCAGTCCGTATACTTTGTGACAGTTTGCAACCCTGAGCAGGACTCAGCAC
>NW_005845457.1:0-1105 GCF_000455745.1 Alligator sinensis
TTTTTTTGAAAGGTATAGAATTGAGATTAACCACCATAGGGAATTCCTCTTATATATCAAGTATGCAAGGGAGACAAGATTACACCTATAAGTCACAGAAGCCATAAAATATGATCAAGAGATGTTAGGAGTTGATTCATCCTCCGTAATCTCTGGAAGGTTTATACAAAACAGACTAGTAGTTAAAAATATATGTCATACAAAATCCAAAACATGGAACCAGCCACGTAATGGGAAACTCCCAGCTGGAAAAGCTTCTCTCACAAACCATGAACAACGGTGGGGCTTACTGGTTTTGCACACTGCTTTGATAACCAGTGAGGTACCAGGGCACGAAGAATACAGGAAATGAAGTTTAAGGTAAATTATTTATATTTAAATATTTTTTGTGTTTTCCCACTAGGCTGAAGCTCCTTTTCAAGAGGGCTCCATGTTATATTTGCTAAATGAGAGACACTACAGTACTCCGACGCTGGGGAAAACCTTAAAACAAAGAATAGTGATGCTATAAGCAATGTACTCTGCCACTCCAGTAATTGTCTTATTATCCTTCTTAATTATTGAAAATAAACCACATTGGAATAAAAAGAGCTCTCTCCCTCACAGCTAGAGCTAAGAAAACCATTTAATGAAAAATTAAAGACTCGCAAACAACCTTGTGTCGAAAAATGCACGGCTTCCAGGAGCACAAGCCCACCTTCAGCAGACCTGGATGCGATTAGGCTGTGCTCGGTTGGATTTTAGGCAGTCAGCCTTCGCAGCAGCCCAATGAAAGCACCCATCCCTTTGAGCAAAGAGGACAGGACTTGCTTGGGCATAACTGTATGCATTACACCCCAAACTCACTCTTCAGGGGAGATGCACTTTAAAAGCAGGGGAGGACTGTTTCTGAAAGCAAGGGAGGACTCCACGGATCAGTAGCAAGACCGGGCCTTGAACAAGGGGGTCCCCGTGCCTGGGAGGTGGGCACAGTCTGAGGGGCAAAAGCATCCCTGTGCTACCAGGAAGGTGCGTCCGCAAGCAGCCAGGCCCCAGCCCTCTGGGCAGATGAGGACCCGTTCCTCGGCTGCTCCCAGCCCCTGTGCACTCTTCTGTTTGGAGTTTG
>NW_005845458.1:0-1104 GCF_000455745.1 Alligator sinensis
ACCCTGATCCTCTTGTGGACCCGTTCCCTAAACCTAACAGTGTGCCTAACCCTAACCCGGACCCCCATCCACTAGTGCACCCATTCCCTAACCCTAACAATGTGCCTAACCCTAACCCGGACCCCAATCCGCTTGTGGACCCGTTCCCTAACCCTAATCCCTTGACTAACCCAGACCCAGATCCGCTTGTACAACCGCTCCCTAACCCTTTGCCTAACCCCAACCTGGACCTCCATCTGCTTCTGGCACCGTTACCTAACCCTAACCCTTTGCCTAACCCTAAAGCGGACCCCGATCCACTTGTCAACCTGTTACCTAACCCTAACCCTTTGCCTAACCCTAAAGCGGACCCCGATCCACTTGTCAACCTGTTACCTAACCCTAACCCTTTGCCTAACCCTAAAGCGGACCCCGATCCACTTGTCAACCTGTTACCTAACCCTAACCCTTTGCCTAACCCTAAAGCGGACCCCGATCCACTTGTCAACCTGTTACCTAACCCTAACCCTTTGCCTAACCCTAACCCGGACCCCGATACGCTTGTGGACATGTTCCCTAACCCTAACCCTTCGCCTAACCCTAACCCTAACCCAATCTGCTTGTGGACCCGTTCCCTAACCCTAATCCTCTGCCTAACCCTAACCCGGACCCCGATACGCTTGTGGACATGTTCCCTAACCCTAACCCTTCGCCTAACCCTAACCCTAACCCAATCTGCTTGTGGACCCGTTCCCTAACCCTAATCCTCTGCCTAACCCTAACCCGGACCCCGATACGCTTGTGGACATGTTCCCTAACCCTAACCCTTCGCCTAACCCTAACCCTAACCCAATCTGCTTGTGGACCCGTTCCCTAACACTAACCCTCTACCTAACCCTAACACGGACCCCGATCCCCTTGTGGACCCGTTCCCTAACCCTAACCCTGTGCCTAACACAAACCCCAATCCTCTTGTGGATCAGTTCCCTAACCATAACCCTGTGCCTAACCCAGACCCCGATCCTCTCGTGGACCCGTTCCCTAACCTGATCCCTGTGCCTAACCCTTACCTGGACCCCAATCCTGTTCTGGATCTATTCCCTAACCCTAACCCTGTGCCTAACC
>NW_005845459.1:0-870 GCF_000455745.1 Alligator sinensis
TTTATCATTTTTATATTTTAATAAATGGCCTGTCTCTGATTGGTTGTATTTATTTATTTATTTATCGCTTTACTGAAACTCTTCAAACTTGATTGAACTAGATCTCTTGTCAGTTCAAAGAGCTTGGGGAAGTAAAAGAAAGGGTTTCTTTTTTTTTCTCTCCACAGTACAATGTTGTTTAACACAGTGACATGTTACTTTTCCTGCTTTAGCTTAAGGTTTTCTTTGACAAGTCTTTTTGTTTTAATAAATCATTTAAGTGTTTTAACAAAAATACATGTATTATAGCAAAATAACAGTCAATACATTTGGTCACACACCACTACTAGTATTTTAAGATGAAGTCATAATATAACGCATGGTTAATTATGCCTTGTTAGACATATCAATGGCGTTTGCTGGCCAAGCTTGTTGTTACATATGCAAAGATTTACACTACAGTCAGCAAGGCACAGGCTTTGAGGTGTTTTTCTTCTTTGCCACACTTTGCAGCTTGTTACTGCTGCGTAGGTTAGCTTTGGCATGGAGGCACGGCTTACAATGCCGGGGATGATCAACTGCCAGCCTGCAGGCCAGCCAACCCGTGGAGCCAGAGCATCCAGCCCACTGGGATCCCACAGGGCAGACAGTTTGGCATGAAGTGATGGAAGCTCTCCGCAGCCAGATCCAGCCCCACCTGGGTCACTGCTGGACAGCGACATCAGGGTCAGGCCCACCTCTAGCATGTCTGCATTGGGCCGGACTGCTCCCTGTGCCACCCCACACATTTAGATCAGAGCCCAGATGCCCCCACTGCTGCCTGCCGCCTGTCCCGGTGCATTCAGATTGGGGCCTGGGTGCTTCCCATCCCAGCAGATGGATCAGGGTTGG
>NW_005845459.1:881-1102 GCF_000455745.1 Alligator sinensis
TTACCCCCCCACAGCGAGCACCCAAACTGGATTAAGCCCACCTGGTGTATCTGGCCGCAAACCAACCCGGCATTGCTCACCTGGCCCATGGGGCATCATGGTTGTGCACCACTAGTATACAGCAGCGATGCCCAACCTTTTGCCTCCACCAGCCAGATGAATAGTGTGGGGTTGGTCTAGGGGCCAGATACCACACACCCTAATGCAGATGTGTGGTGCCA
>NW_005845460.1:0-1101 GCF_000455745.1 Alligator sinensis
TGGCTAAGTAAGATGGACTCTTAACATCCACTAATAAAATCCATTCTTGCTTGCAGTGGGAGTTACTAAGTATAAGAATCTGGCTTATGTACCAGACCAGAGCTAATCTCCAGGGGGTGCCATCACCACACCTAAAAGAGTATGGTGAAGCATTTTACCTGTTGCAGGTAGAGGCTGTGGACTTCTCCCCCGCCTTGCAGGTTCTCAATGGCATGAATGTTCTTCCTGTCCAAGCGGATAGTTGTGGGGGTCATCAAGGCCATGGACCTGCAGAGAGACATGCAGAACAGTGTTACATGGTAGAAACAACAGCTGGAGTGCTGGAGTGCCAAGACAAAGCTGATCTTTGCAACGGAGGAGGCAGACAGTCAGGAAGGCAGTTTTCAGTACTCTTTAATGGGGTGCTCCCCATATCTGCTGGGAGTGGAATGATGCCATAAGCCAAGACTGATTTCTGTACTAACTTTGAACAGACTTACACGGAAGGAGCCTGTGAGAGTTAGCCTGGGTGAAGAGATCTGAGTCCACTCAGATCAGGTGACCCAATGCCCTGTCAGAACGCAGAGGAAAGCACAGGGCAGCAGCCCGTATTCCAGCCCATCAGCTGGGGCAGGGAGGCATGAATTCCAGCTGGCTGAGGTGGAATTTCCTGTGCTGCTGGAAGACGGCACACCTGGCTGGGACTCAGAACTGGGTTTGGTCCCTGGCTCTACCACCAGCCTGCACACGGAGTCAGGAAAGTCACTCCGCTTCTCTGTGGTTCACATTTCTCCTCTGTAATGTGGGGACAGAACCATGTTGTTGCGTTCCCTTTGTAACCCATAGCCACAGCTGCCTGTGAAAAGCACTGGGTCTCATTCCTATTTTTTTGGTATATATATTTCCGATGTCCAAATCAAATAGCTATGTCTATAAATATCCATGGGCCACAGAACTTCAGCTGGGTATCCTATGTGCAAAAGTCCCCTATCTTGAGTGTGCCAGGCTGCAGCCCCTTTACCACCTCCTCAAGAACTTTATGCTGAGACTCTGATTACACTATTCCCTGCCTGTTTTTGTTTATGCACTCTCCACCCATGGCCCCACCAAGTCCCAGGACCT
>NW_005845461.1:0-1101 GCF_000455745.1 Alligator sinensis
TCTAGTGTTTCTGTAGCCATGAGGGTGCAGGGACTTTATGAGAACCTGTTTTTTTTTCCACAAAACCTTGTATTGGACCAACTACATAACTGGGAGAGAAGTCAGCCAAGGTTTTCAACACACATTTCCTTTTCTCAGGTCTGCAGAAGGGGAGTCTGTGCCTGGAAGCTTGCCAGACTTCTCTCCCAACGATGCAGTTGGTCCAGGAAGAAACACCTTGCTTCCTAGTTTATTTATTCTTTCTATTCCCGTAGTTCTGACATGACCACAAGTAGCGAAGAAGCTGGACATGCTAAGATGCATTGTTCATCCACACAATGACAGCTGGATTGTGCTCCCACACAACATTCCCATTGGTGTAAGACACTGTAGGAACAGGAGTGGGGCAAAGCTGAGCTCTTCAATGCGTTCTTTCATCTGTATTCCTAGACACAGACCTAGACACATCTCCCAGTTGGATCATAGATAGACACAGGAGGGACACCAGCCCACCAACTCTTAGCACAGACTTAGTGAAGGGGGACTTGGAGGGGCTGGATATATTCAAATCAGTGGGCCCGAATGAACTTTATTCAAGGGTGCTGAAGGAATTGGCCAGTGTCATAGCAGAGCCGCTGGCACTGCTGTTCGAGCACTCATGGTGCCTCGGTCAGGTCCCAGAAGAGTGGAAAAGGGCCGGTGTGGTCCCTATTCTCAAGAAGGGGAGGAGGGAGGAACTGGGAATCTATAGGCCAGTTGGTCTCACCTCTATCCTTGGGAAAACTCTGGAAAAAATCATTAAGGATCACATTTGTGGGAGCCCAGCAGGGAAAATAATTCCGAAAGGAAATCAGCACGGTGCTCTATTTACTGGGGCACCCCCTGGAGTAACTAGAAACAATGGCCACAAATTGATGGAGAGAAGATTTAGGTTGGACATTAAAAAGAACTTCTTCACAATAAGGGTTGCCAAAATCTGGAATAAGTTTCTAAGGGAGGCGCTGCTTTCCCCTGCCTTGGGGGTCTTCAAGAGGGGACTGGACAACCACCTAGCTGGGGTCATCTGACCACAGCGCTAGTTCGGACTCAATGATCTACTGCGGTCCGTTCCGACCCTAATAT
>NW_005845462.1:0-427 GCF_000455745.1 Alligator sinensis
TCAGAGGAGCAAAAAATACAGAATGTCACTCTTTGTGACATATTGTGATTGATGCAAAATGCTGATTCATTCAAAACAAAACTTTGCATTGTAACATACTATTTTAAGTGAAACATTTAATCAGGAAAAGGTTCTTAGGTCCAGGATGGAATTTCTAGATACGGAAACACAGGATATTCAGTCTCAGAAATGTCAGTAACCAAAGGGCTTGGTTCATTCCCCTGTAATGTAAGTAATATATTAACTAAATTGGAATTTTAGACATTCATTAATAACAAAAATGCTTCGTTATCCAAACACATATTTTATGTATAAGTATTTAAACTATAAAACAAAGTATTATAATAAAAGAGAATGGACTGTCCCAGTAAAAACCCAGACAGCTATTATAGTGATGAGTTTATAGACCAGAACAGACAGGGAAAGA
>NW_005845462.1:558-1098 GCF_000455745.1 Alligator sinensis
GGGAAAGAGAGTTTCTGTAAGACAGTAAGTTATTTATTTATGGAGATGAAGTATACATTCCTATATTACTACAAATCCTATAAAAACAGAAGTATTAGCTAGATATATTATTAGAATCATCTTTTCTCACTTCCTGAACACGAGAGAGAGAGAGAGATGCAAAATGAACTGAGTTGAAAGGAAAAATATACTTACTAAAAAATGGCTTTAGTATCAGCCACTCACCCACTCCTCACTGCACTGCATTTCTCTTCAACTTAATGGCAAGACCCTGCTAAAAAATGATCCCAGTAGTGCATGCCTGCCTTTCACTGCTCTTCTGAGGGCCTCTTTGACCTCCTTGTTCCTTAGGCAGTATATGATAGGGTTTAGCATTGGGGTCACCACAGTGTAGAAGATAGACAACACCTTGTTAAAGTCAACAGAGTCAAGGGAGGCTGGGCGTGCATACATGAATATCAGGGTACCAAAGAAGACAGATACCACAACCAGGTGGGAGCCACAAGTACAGAAGGCTTTCTGGCGCCCTGTGCCTGAGGG
>NW_005845463.1:0-1097 GCF_000455745.1 Alligator sinensis
CTCCCTGACCAAGCACAAGTGCATTCACATGGGATGTAAGCCATATCAGTGCTCTGGGTGTGGGAAGAGCTTTAGTTATTCCTACAAGCTGGCCCAGCACCACCTCATCCACACAAGGGAGGAGCCATATCAGTGCACTGCATGTTGGAAGAGCTTCAGTTATTCCTCCTACCTGGCCCAGCAACAGCACGTCCACAAAGCGGGGAAGACACATCAGTGCTCTGAGTGTGGGAAGAGCTTCGGTTATTCCTCCTCCCTGGACAGCCACCAGCGCATTCAAACAGGAGAGAAGCCATATCAGTGCTCTGAGTGTGGGAAGAGCTTCACTTTCTCCTCTGGCCTGGCCCAGCACCAGCGCGTTCACTCAGGGGAGAAGCCATATCAGAGCCCTGAGTGTGGGAAGGGCTTCAGTTATTCCTCCGAGCTGGCCCGGCACCAGCATGTCCACACAGGGGAGAAGCTGTATCAGTGCTCTCAGTGTGGGAAGAGCTTCACCCAATCCTCCCACCTGGCCCAGCACCAGTGCATGCACACGGGAGAAAAGCCATATCAGTGCTCTGAGTGTGGGAAAAGCTTCACCCAAGCCTCCGGCCTGGCCCACCACCAGCATGTCCATGCAGGGGAGGAGCCATATCAATGCTCTGAGTGTGGGAAGAGGTTCAGCATCCCCTTCAACCTGGTCCGGCACCAGCGCTGCACAAAGGGGAGAAGCCACATCATTGCTCTTAGTGGGGGAAGAGCTTCCCCTACTCCTGCAGCCTGTGCTGAACACCAGTGCATCTACACAGGGGAGAAGCTACATCGGTGCTCTGAGTATTGGAAAA
This sequence comes from Alligator sinensis, assembly GCF_000455745.1. Taxonomy (NCBI): domain Eukaryota; kingdom Metazoa; phylum Chordata; order Crocodylia; family Alligatoridae; genus Alligator; species Alligator sinensis. The sequence continues at coordinate 825 of NW_005845463.1, forward strand.
GCTTCACCCATCTCTCCCACCTGTCCTGCAAGCAGCACATGCATACCCAGAAGCATCCCTAATTCTGCCAGCAGTTCAGGAAGGGCTTGGAGATGTCTGCCTGATCAGCAGCCACCAGTGGTGCATTCACACAAGCACCCTCATGCTGGTGGCCTGCAGAAAGAGTTCCCCCAGGCTTTGCCCCTTGTAGGGTACAGTGGGAGTCCAGATCCCAGACGATGGCTGTGGCGGGTCAGTAGGGAGCACTCCTGCATTGAGCCGCCCACCTCCCTG
>NW_005845464.1:0-1096 GCF_000455745.1 Alligator sinensis
GCTGGAGCGAGGGCATGGCTTGTGGAGGGAGATGGGCAACCCCTGGGGCAGCACCAGTGACCTTGACATCCCTTCCCAGCAGAACAGCCCTGACATGCCCCCTACGGGGCACATGCTGGGGGGCGCAGGGGGTTGCCGCATCTGCTCCTAGCATCCCACCCCCAGCCTGCGGCTGATGGATCCCCGCGGGGCCAGAACTGGAGTCACATCGGTTTAAAAGGAAAGGGACAAAGAGGAAAGAATCCGCACGGAAACAAAAGAAGCAACTTTTATTGGGAGGATGGGATCAGATTCACCGCCCCCCTTCTCTGGGGCTGCCCCACCAGGCGACCTTGCCCCCCATCCCCACCCTCCTAAGTGCAGCACCTTGCCTTGCAGCTCACCAGGGTGTGCGGTGGTGGCTACTCCATAGAGGGGAGCAGGCAGCTCCTACCCTGGCCCAGGGAGGTGCAAGGCAGCCTCTTGCCAGGGTTGTGCTTTGTTCATGAGCTTCTCCTCCAGGCAGGGCCCTTGGCTGCTTGTGCCTGCAATGAGAAACAGCAGCGAGAGCATCACCGCGCAGCTGAGCGCTGGGCTCAGACCCACTGGGGAGCTGGGGGATGCGGCAGAGCTGGGTTGCGATGGGGGAGCTGGGGGGGGAAGCAAGGCAGATGCCCCTTTGCAGGCCCCCTTGACCCCTGCTGGGCAGGCCCTGGGGCAAAGTCCTGTGATGTCCTGCCCCCACAGGGAGAGCAGAGGGGCAGAGGCGATCACAGCCAAGTCTCTTGGGCATGCAGGTCCTCAGCCTCAGCTCTTCCCCCTGCCACTTCCCAAATCCTCCCCCACCCCGACCTGTCCCTGCTTGGAGCAGAGGCAGCAGCTCCTGGGGAAGGAGGAGGTGACTTCACTGCAGCATCAACGGCATGTGATGGAAACCCTGAACCCCGCTCCCTCCCCTGGCAGTGCCAGCCCCTGGGCTTTGCTCTGGGCTAGGCCTCCCAGGCCACCTCCTTTCCAGCTGCCTGCCCCTCTCCCTTCTGCATCCTCCTCCTGGCGGTCAGTCTGTACCTATCTGTCTACACCTGGCACACACATACGTGCGCGTGCACACACACAC
>NW_005845465.1:0-1095 GCF_000455745.1 Alligator sinensis
TCCCAGCCTATCATTCAGAAAGCTGCTTCACTATGTCTTTGCCAACCAAGATCTGATGATAGAAACTAAAATCCTGGTCTACAGTGTAGTGGTTATCCCCATGCTTCTTTATGGGGTGTGAGACATGGGTGACTTAAGCACCTGGAACGGTTCATTGTGGCCACCTTGGAGGGAAGGACCGAGACCTGAAAAAGGATCATGTCCCTCACTGCTCTTTTTTTTTTGATGGAGCCTGCCCATGTGAGCTGCCACTGGGCTGTGCAGCCCCGTAGTTGTTGGGGTGCTTCTCTCTATAGTGGGAAGCTCCCATGCACCACCCCCACGACATTCTACAGGTGTCACCACACCCAGCCATGCTCAGGCTGTATTCCTGCACTGGCCCAAGTACAAGCCAGCCCATTGCCAGGGAAGCATGTAGAGGCAGCAGGAGCTGCATGACATGTAGATATGACAGATTTTTTTGTTCACAATTGGACAATTTGGCATGACCAAACTAAAATACATTGGAAGTGGTCTAAGTTGCCATACTTAAAAAGATTTTTATATAAAAATAAATCGAGCACATCTACATGGTAATGCCATTGTGTAAGATCAGGGGTTTTCAACCTTTTTGGATTGGTGTACCTCCGGTGGCCGGACGCAGAATGGGGGGAAGGGCTGGGGGCCAGTGCGTGGCCGAATGCAGAGCAGTGGCAGCTGCCGTGTGCAAACTTCCCCCACGGAGTGGTTGAACCTGCGCGGCAGCATGGGATGGTGCATGGCAGCACTCTGCCCCATCTGCTTGCGCGTACCCCCTAGGGCTTTCTCAAGTATCCCCCTGGTTGACACCCCCTGTGTTAGACAAATGGTGATTTCTCATCACTTTTTGTCACGTGTACATGGTCACATCATCACGTGTACAAATCTCGTAGGGAACCATTGTTTGGCTAGAAGTGATATCCTGCTAAAAAAAGGACTGTGGAAATGAACTAACAGGGTAGGGAATATGCCTTTCTGTAGGGCCAACACCTGAGATGACACATTTTCTGCATGTTCCCTGTACAGCAGTGAGCAACCATATATGCTGATGTCCCACAGTAGTTAGAGAGTTTGTGA
>NW_005845466.1:0-1095 GCF_000455745.1 Alligator sinensis
TGCTGCTGGTGTAGCCCCCACCGCTCATCCTGCAGGGAGAGCTGCCCAGACACAAGGAGGGGCCTCCAGCTAGGTCAGGGTTGTGGCCACGGGCTGTTTCCCCATCCATGGGCCGTGCAGATGGGATTACTTGCAATCCATGCATTCAAAGTGCTTCGTCGGAGCTCAGCATTGACCCCGTGTCTCGTGCACAGCAGAGCTTCCAGCTGGGGCAGGCTCGCGGCCCGTGTATTGCCTCCGGCCGCGGTCTGGGAGGCTGAGCCCAGGTGAGAGTGGGCCCTGGGACAGGCTTCCCCACTCCGTGCTCCTACAGCCCAAGGGTCCAGCGGGTCTCGGCCCAGCTCCCAGAGGCACCTCGCTCCTTCCAAGCCCTGCACTGCTCCAGCTGGCCTGGGCTCAGGGGGCATGAAGGAAAGGCCCATTCCCACCCCCCCCTCAAATGTGCTGCAGCTCCAACTCGCATCCGCTGGGGCGCTCAGCCCAGCACCTTTCACCAGCCTGACATTAGCAGGGAAATCAAACCGGCCTGGGCTGCTGCGGGGCTGCCCTTTGCAGCCTCACTGTCACGTCTTTGTGCTCAGCCCCGTGAGCCGGGTGGGCACAGGGGGTGTGCAGCGGGGCAGGGGTGCACCTGGCGTGTGAGGCCTGCAGCGTGCGGAGCAGCGGCAGGGAGGGCTGGGGCTGCTGAGTGATGGGGGCCGAGCTGTCGTCAGCTGGCGGGGACGCGGCCCTGAAATGTCACGGCCTGCGGGCTCAGAGCACCAGGCACACTGCTCCGTGTTCGATCCTTGGCCTCCTTTCCTCCCGTCCAGCCCTGGGCTCTTGCACCCAGCACTGCCAATGCCATCAGCCTCTGCCAATGCCATGCTGCCCACACAGACGTGCCGGTACCCGTGGCTCAGGTGAAGCCTGATCCAGCTGTGCCCTGATCCAGTTGTGCATCTCGCTGTGCCAGTCTGGACCAGCCGCAGCGAGATGCCACTTTGCCGTCCATCTGTGCACTGCGCTGGCTTTGGCAGAGCCTGTTGGCTCAGAGCTGGCAAGGGGTAGGCAGGGAGATAGCCCCCAGGGCAGACCACTGGACCCTGCAGGCAG
>NW_005845467.1:0-1095 GCF_000455745.1 Alligator sinensis
TAGCCTGAGAAGGATCAGGAGATGGGGATGCCTTCAGGAACATGGCTGTGATGGTGGAGGGGAGCGGGGAGGTGACCACTGGAGTGAAATGAGGGGATGAATGGAGCAGGAACATCCAAGCTGTCATCTCAGGCTGACCTGGGATGCAAAATCCATGGCTAGGGTGAGGGGAACCTTGTAAAGCAAACTTCAGCTCTCCCTTCCCAGATCTAATACACCACCGTTAGCTGCATGGACATTATTTTCTCTCCCCACCCCACCCTGCTAGCAGTCCTTCCAAAACTGAACTAGCCTTCTGTTCCTTAGGATTTCACTCTTGATTCAAGCCAGGGGAGGCCCAAAATGCGCAGAAGCTCTGCCCACCACAGACAGAGATGCTTCAGGGAACAGCAGGCACCGAGACATCCCCTTGCATGTTGCCTGAGCCCTGAGAGACCACAGACTACAGGAGCATGAAAAAAACCCAAACCTTTCTGTCATTTCATGCCCTTTTCGGCAGCCGCCTCTACCCCTCTTTGCTGCTCTGTTAATAGCCCCTGCATAGCACAAAGCCAGCTGCAGCTGGTAAGGGGAGACCAGCCTCTCTCAATGGGCTGCATGCCTGCATTATTAAAATGCCTTTGGACTGCCTGCCCCAGATCCCCTGGACAGCCAAACGTTTGGTGCAGCGAGCCAGTTGCAGCCCAGAGCAATGCCCACCCCCGTCCCCCAACCTCAAAAGAGAGAAAATATTAATAATGAAAGCCAGCAAAACCCTAAACTCTCAACAGACTTTGCAAAGGGTGGGTATAGGGAGATCTGCAAGAGAAAGGGTTGTCACACAAGCATGGCAGAGAGCCTGGAGAGAGGCAAGGACCAAGTCACAGAGGCATTACAAGGACATGGCTGTACTTACGAACTGGCTGGGTCTTGAACTCTGACAATGCGCTGATCTCCCCCAAACCCTTGCCATTGACAGCAGACAGTCGCACCACATAGGTGGTCTCTGGTTTCAGGCCTGTGATGGTGATGATGCCCTCCATGTTTGCTGCGGGAGAAATGGAGGTGGGTAGGAGACAAAGGGACAGGGGTTGAATCGATAGCACAAATACGTTT
>NW_005845468.1:0-1095 GCF_000455745.1 Alligator sinensis
ACTCCTCCTTATGTGCGCAACACCCAACCCCCGTGACCTTGTCCTACCTGACAGTCTCTGTCAGCCTCTCCTAGTCTCATCCTTCCTTGGAAGGCTTCCCATGAAATCCTGTCTTCTGTCCCAGCGTGCAGCAGGCCTGCGCCAATGTTTTCCAGCTTGCTTTAGAGAGTTGTAGGCTGGGGGTGGTGCTTCCTTGCCCCCTGCTGTTTGCTTCTGTCAGCTGTAAGGTGTTTATGTATTTCAGTTTTCCTTTTCTCCCCTCCTCTGTGCTGCCTGTGTCTTGCGCATATGCAGGATGTTAGTGTAAGGCAGGGGCCGGCAGCGCTTTGGGCCTGTGGGCCACAGAGGCGGTACTGGGGAGGTGAAGCGGGCCGGTCAGTGGTGCCGATCCTGAATAGCCCAGATCCCATGTGCCCTACGGCTCCTCCTCGTACTGCCAACAGTGCCCAGCCTAAGCCCCGACCCCCAGGCCGCCCTGCACCTTCTCTGGACTCTCCCTGGACAAAGTTGACCAGATGGAAACTGTGTGCATAACCCTGGCCCACTGTGCCCCTGCTCCAGACAACGTGTGCACACTGAACAGCAGCAGTAGCTGTTGCTTGACATGGCGGAAACATGACTCCTCCTCGTCACGGTGGCCAGTCCCTTCTTCCTGCAATTGTGCAGAGTCTACATGTGGGCTGCCCTGGGGCTTGTCTCCACTGCCATCGCTGCTGCTTCCGGGCCATGCAGCAGGGCCATGGCGGCTGTGCAAAGGAACCGTAGGGCAGTCCAGCCTCAGGCTCGTAGTGGTTGCAGCCAGAAGAGCCTGGTAGCTGTGAAGGGTGTGGGCATAACCCTTGTCCCTGTGTGCATAACCCTTGTGCCGAGCATGAGCTTGTGTTCGCCTCCAGCAGCTATGGCCGCTGCTCAGCATGGGTGGGCACGTGTAGAGGAGGCGCAGTGCAGTTCGGGTTTTGGGCTGTGTGCATGGGTTCTGGCTGGGCTGGTGCTCGTCCACTCTGCCGGGCCTAGTCCTGAGCAGGCACTGGCTGGATGGAGTTGGAGCTGTGCGTGTAGGTCCCTGCCAGTAGCTTGGGTTTGGGGCAGTGGCGG
>NW_005845469.1:0-1094 GCF_000455745.1 Alligator sinensis
CCAGATGCTGCTCTCCAAGCTGCTGGGTTGTATATCAGCAATTGGATTGGATTTGGCCAGTATGGCTGGTTAATAATTGGTCATTGATAAAGATTTTTTCAGCCAATACCAATGCACCCCTATTGGTGACACCAGTGCCTGCAAGGAAAGCCCAGTGTATAGTGTGATTTCATTAAGAGAACCAGTGCCCTGCATGAGGGCAGTAGATCACCCTTCTTCTAAGGGATGCACCACCTTACAGAATCCTGAAAACCGTTCCCCTAGAAGGCTCTTTAGTGCAGATGTAGGAAGGAATTTGCACTGCTCTGCCTTCATCTTCATTCACCTTCCCACTCTGGATGGGAGTGTTCTTCATTCTAAAGGAGCAAGTAGTCTGTGTGCTCCCTTAATTCCAGTCCTGGGATTCTGCCTGGTGTTTTTTGAAGACTGTCAAACCAAGGTGGGAATCCTCACTTCTTTTCTTCCTCATGCGTATGGGCCAGGCAGGATCTGATGCATGTATTAGGAATCCTGGGAGGAGGGCATTGGGTAGCAGACATTTCTTCTCAGTTAAATGTTAGAAGCACATTTGGTTCCATACAGTTATAATTTATGGTGTGATGCTGGAAGTCATTTCACTGTTTTATGCCTCATTTCCCCACCTCTGCAGAATGGACATAATATCACTTACACACCTCCACAGTGGAGAAAGTGCAGCTTCTTCCTTTGTAAAGGATTTTGAGTATGAAATCTGCTCATTCAGTGTTTCTCAAGCAGGGGTGCAAGTACTAATTCAAGTATGGGGTAATTTTCTACAGGGTTCAGTGAAAAGGGAAAAAACAGGAAAGCTGAAGAAGGGAAATGGGAAATACAAATAGTTTTCAATTCTTCGTTTTTCTCTAATAGCTCTACAATGTCTCTCAGGTTGTTAGAGATATTACTATGTGGTTGTAGTGACATAAATCACTACTTTAATTATCTACAACACTGAATCATAGGGATACATAGTAGAATAACAAGCTTAAAAATCATGTATGTGGCTCAAACAAGTCTGAGGACTACAGTGCTCTGCAATGTGCTAGATCATTAAAGATCCCATAGCACTTCCTAAAAAT
>NW_005845470.1:0-1093 GCF_000455745.1 Alligator sinensis
GTGGACAACTAGCTGCTTTGTAAATAGAATTCGATTAAAGACGCCAACTGGGAGTGTGGCGAGATCCACTGCAAGTCCACCTCGGCACAGCCACGACCAGGGCAGTGCAGGACTCCAAGTGCCAGCATGGGCGCAGCAGAAGCGCTCCCGTCGCGGCCCACTCCGATTTGAACAATCCTCCAGTTCTGCTGAATCCCTGTTGTCAGCTCTCTCAGGTGGGGCATGAGAAGAAGATGAGAAGACCAGCCCCAAAGGAGCCCGATATATCCTTGTTTGAGCCGTTCCATCGTCTCCATCTGTACGGCCACAAAACCATGTCAACAAAAGAAGCAACCAAGCAAGAAGTTCAATCTCAAGTGCTGTAAAGCCCTGCTAAGGAACATGTCCTCCAGCAGCGCCTCCGAGAGAATCGTGCCAACTGCCCCGATGCCCTTGATGCCACTGACCGCTCGAGGAAGAGCGAGAGCCTCAAGAAAGGCATCCGTGAGGCGTGCCAAAAATGTCAAGGCTTCCTCACAAATCAACCTCAGGACTGGTTCAGTGAGAATGATTGGGAAATGCTTGCCTTCCAAATGGACAGAGCACACAGTGACGTCAGCTCCAAATAGAAGTGTCCACTTTCGCCGACCTTCAGTCCAGATCAGTCACTCGGCGGCCCCTGCCACATGGACAGTTTTGCACACGTAGGGGAAGAATGCATCTCCCGCTACGTGTGTGTTAGTAAAAGCCACCATTGAGCAGGTGTGTAACATGTAATAAAAAGACAGGAGAATTTATTAGTGCTGCAAATTCTTCTGAAATTTGCTGTGGACTCACCTAAGGCCTTCACTGCAAAGAACCTGCTTGGGTTTGGTTTAGCACTTCCTTCTGCCCGTTTACCTAGTCATTGCTTTCCATTTTCCCCGAGGGTTTTTCCCCTCTACTTGCCAGAGGAGGCTGAGCCCTTCCTGAGGCTGCAACAGGCTCAGGTTTCAGATGGCCGATCCCACTCCTCTTTCTACGCAGCTACTGTCCGTGTGGGAGCTTTGCCCTCTGAGGTGCAGCTCCCCGGCCTGATGCCGGCAGAGATGCCAGGAAGGGGGAGCACACGGGG
>NW_005845471.1:0-1092 GCF_000455745.1 Alligator sinensis
TAAATAATTTGTATGCTGGTATATTTAGCCGAATACTCCACAATTCTAGGTCTAGAAACTGGATAAATTGTGTGATCTTAGGTTAATTTCTGTTTTTATTAAAAAGCTCATATATATCATGGGGTAACAAAATCATGTTTTTTGTTTACTACATGCTGTTGATTTAGCCTTTCCCATTGCAGATGTATTCAGTAGTCAAAGACTTGACTAATAACATTAATAATAAAATAACTCTGCTGTTCATAAAATGAAAAATAGATTCCTTTTAGCTTGTAGCTACTTTAGAAACATTCCCACTAGAGACAGGACAGTAATAAACCCTTCCTTAAAGCTTAGCAAGTGGCAGAATAATAGAATTTAATTTCTGTCCAGACCTTTAATTTGTGAACAAGCACGGCCAGTCTGTACAGTGACTTAATTTGCTATGCAAAAATCTCACACACCTAATCATTTCATCTGAACTCATTGTAATGCAGATAGGATTATTGCATTAGAAATGTGATTTTAAATGGCCTGGGGCAGTAATTTGTCAGCATTTGGAAGGATTAACTCCATTAAAGTTTAGGCAACATCAACCATTCTTTCCTATTGCATCACAGGTCACAGTACCAAACATTTAGTATAATTCACCTGCAATGCATTTTATAGTTGCATAGCTTCTGGCAGGTGGGGATGTCCCCCACATCCTTGTTTGTTTTGGGATTAGAACTGCTTTGAACAGTTCGTATTAGACAAGACAGATGTTTTCACCTATACGGCGAATGCGTGTACATTTCCTATTAAAAGCAGCTGGGGGGTATCACTTGTGCTACAGTCACAATTCACAATAAGAGACTCCTGCACCTGACATAATGCTATGACTATTTCCTCCAAACCGATATATGATCAATTGGTCTTTAGGGAAAAGTGAAGATATTTATGTTGAGAAGATCCCTTCTAATGAAATTGTTAAATTCCTAGCTATGCTGTCTTCTCTGTGGGATGACAGAGGCCCTTCACTGTTGAGTGAATTGGAAATTAGGAGCAGGCCTATGTTTATGTTCTGTTGGTTGAGACTATTGTGTTTCATAGATTCATAGAGTCGGAAGGGAC
>NW_005845472.1:0-1092 GCF_000455745.1 Alligator sinensis
GGAGTTGACTTTGCTACCCAAGACAGGGCATTGGAATGGCAGTGGGGCACATTCTCATATACGATGCAGGAACATACCAATGACAGATCTAGATTAAAGTATGAATAGAATAGCCATATCTTTGTCATAGCAACTACTATGGAGACCTTGGGGGAATGACTATGAGGCAAAGTAAAGATAAACGGAATGGAATGAAAAGGAAGCATCATATGTGCATGGAGAACTACTGGGAATGATCGAATGAGATGAGATGGAAAGGAAGAAAGAGCATGTGAAGACAGTTTCAGAGTTTGAAATCTGATTCCCTGAAATGGAGTATTGGAGAAGGAAAAGAAGCAGAAGCAAAAGAGGAAGAGGAAGTGGAAGAGGAAGAAGAAGAAGGGCATAATGATATCTAAATAGGGTTTCCTCTGTTTTGTGGAATGAAGTTTTTTTAGGGGAACCATTTTAAAAACTGTGGTCATATCACAAATGCCTGTTTCAGAGAGAGTCAAACCAGGGGGCTTTAGGTACAACACAAGTGAATTTTGAGATAAGTTAGCAGTAGTAACTTTGAATCACCAAATCGACATTTGGAAGCACCATGTGCAATAACTGTTTTCTTGAAAATTCTATACATTTGACTGGTTTATAAACCTTGCTCAGCAAATTAATAAGGACTTGTTTTGTTCCATCATATGCAGTGATAAAAAGCCTTCCAACATTTTAATTGTGTGTGCAAGTATTTATTCCTTTCTTATTTATGTGACAATATACAATTATAGTTCTGAGTGTGCCCATGACAGATCCCACCCTGTGACCTACTAACAATCTTTCTTGCAGAATTTCTCCAAAATTGGTATTGTTAGCACTGCAACAGACTCTTAGAATTCTTATAAATATATAAAAAGTTGACAACATCTGATTTTTCCTAAAGGACAATGGGTCCCTTGACTTTAAATCTCTGCTTTACTTTCAAAGCTTCTCTTTCAGCATGGGCCATCTAAGATAGGTTTTCCTGTTTTCTTTTCTCCTATACAGAAATGTAAGCAATTTGACTAGTTGAAAAGACAGAACAAAAACAGTTAATGGAGTAGAAGGACACTGGAATAT
>NW_005845473.1:0-1091 GCF_000455745.1 Alligator sinensis
TGCCCTGCACGTGCCCCAGGGCCTCTTCCCACACAGACCCCCACGGACACGGGGCAGGGCCCAGGTGAGACTCGGCTCCGGTCCCAGGACAAAACCCTGCCGACCCCTCCCCACTTTTCTCCAAGGGCCCCCACAGACTGCAGAGAAGGCAGCGCCAGCCCCTGCCCCACACTCCCGTGCCAGGCTGACCCCAGCCCCATGGCGCTCTGCCCGCGCCAGCCCAGCACCTCCCACCGCCCTTGTAACCTCCCCGCCTGCCTGCGGTTCCCCCCCCACTTCATCCTTTGCTGGCAGGAGCCGGCAGGGCCGGGGCTGCTCCCAGGGTTGGAGACCCCCCCTGCCCCTTAACGCTGGGGTCAAGCAGGCGCTGTCTGGGGGGATCGCCCCTCCCTCCCTCCTGGCCTCACTCTGCCCCAGCCCCCCCTCCGCCTCAGTTTCCCCTGCCTCCGTGTAAGAAACCCTGTTTATAGGGAGTGAGTGTCCTAGGGGTCGGTTCGGGTCACAGGCCAAGGGGACGGGACAAACCCAAGCACACGGGGTCCCACGCACAGCAGCACACGCTCGGAGGGCAAGTGAAGAGGTGGGTCATACGGCTGGGGCGCAGCCCAGAGTCCCCTGCCCGCCCCGGCCGCGTCCCCAAACCAGCTCCAGCGCAGAGTGGCTCGGCGCCGGGCTGCAGGCCGGGACCAGGTGCAGCGGCTCTCGCTCGGCCCCGCTGCGCAGACGCTCCTCCCCGCGCCAGGCCAGCGCGGAGCAGGCGCCACCGCCCCCAGGTGCGGCGCCACCTCGCCCTCCTGCCCCCAAGGTGCTCTGGGGTTTGCAGTGCGGGCTGTCTCCTCGCTTCCTCGTCCAGCTCCCGGGTGCCTCTGGGATTTGTAGTCCGGGGTCCGTCCCCGCCAGGCTGCTCCCCTTCTGGCACGCGCTCGTAGCACGTTTCCAGCGCACGCCGGGCGTTACGTTACACACCGCACACATCGCATTACACACTGCACACACTACTCGCATCTCTCCCCAGGGGCCCTCAGCTCCCTGAGCGTCCCCTTGCCCCGGGCCCTGCAGCTTCTGTGCCCGGGCCTCCCCCGTGCCTCAGT
>NW_005845474.1:0-1089 GCF_000455745.1 Alligator sinensis
CCTTCCAGCCCTAATGTCTATGAATCTATCAGGACCAGAGCAGAAACTGGAGCACTGGGGCTCTGTGCTTTGGGTGACCCATCCCTGTCAGAAGACAGGCTGCTGCATTCTCTTCCAGCTGCAGCTTCTGAATAGTCATCGCACGCAACTCCACCCAGGGTTCATTATAGTAGTGTAGCCTTTAGGCTGTGAAGCCATGGATGATGGTGGCCAGAACCAAACCAAAATAAAAAGGTCACCGCCTCTTCATCACATGAAGTGGGTTAAAAGTTCTCCAGGCCATGCTACCACCTGAAGATCCAAGTGCAGCAGAGGATCCAGGAAAACCCAAGGCTGTGAATTTGAGTTACAAGGGGAGACTGAACATGAATAAACTGGCCCTGAAACAGCAAAGGGATCTTATCTGCCACTGAGGTGCCAAACTTGTGCAGCCCAGCAAGGGGAGGCGATGGCTGGGCCAGGATGGGGCAACAGGGGCTTCAGCACAGTTAAACATGACAGCAACAGCAAATCCCCTCACGGCAGACTCTTGGTCCTGATAGAGTCCCTCACTCCTGACACATGGCTGCATTCAAGCGCAGCTCACAGCTCTTCAGGGGATGAAAGAGCCCACGGGTTATTGGGACATCTGAAGCATGGGGGTCCCTGTGCAGCTGTTGCTGTGTGAAATCTGCCTTGAGAAACTGGCTCTGAAACAGCAAAAGGATCTTACCTGCCACTGAGGTGCCAAACCTGTGCAGCCCAGCAAGGGGAGGCGATGGCTGGGTCAGGATGGGGCAACAGGGGCTTCAGCACAGTTAAACATAACAGCAAAACCCCTCACGGCAGACTCTTCGTCCTGATAGTGTCCCTCACTCCTGACACATGGCTGTAACCACACCCCCTTCTGCACAGTCCCCCTTGTCCAGGTCCCACATGTGCCAAAGTAGACCAGGGGTTAGAGATACCAGCTCCACTCTCCCAGTATGCCTTCCAGCATGGCCGACTGGTGCCACCTTAGTCAGGGGGGGCACATGCTCCCCCAGCGACCAGTCAGTGAACCAGGGGCAGGGGGGCCCAGCGGCCAGTCTCACCAACTGGGGAGTGGTC
>NW_005845475.1:0-1089 GCF_000455745.1 Alligator sinensis
TTTCCAGGGCTTTCAGGGCTATATGCTTGTTGTCACATTCAGACTGCTGGCTTTATTCCAAGTAAGATATGTCTAGGTGAAAGCATCAGAGCCATACTGTGCACATCTTTCCCAGGACACATCCCACATTTCCATAAGTAATAGAAAAATCATCACCAAAACACTACATTACAGATGGGAAAATTGGATCTTCTTGAGATTGCCCTAGTGGTTCTTTTTTAAGATGTCCTGAGGATGGCTTTTTGAGTGTTTGGACACTTTGTCCCAAAATAGAAACCTTTTCTAACTGTGAATACTGCAAGCCACTATCACCGGTCCATAAAGCTTCATTTCCAGATTTTTTGCCTGCTTCAGCAGAAATACGGTAACTACAGGCTAGCCCTTTAAGAAATCAATTAGCCGATCTGTTCGTTATATGTAATGTTTAGGAACTGTTAGCACATTGGTCCGTCTGGCTCACTTACGTCATTGGGGGGTGAATCTGCAAACCAATCTTGCTTTACATACGTTCAAACCTTTCTTTAGAAGAAGTGCACCCGAAACACAAATCCTGATGCATCTTCACCGTAAAGTCACTCGCAGCCGGCCTATAGCTAGAATAACTGTCGCGTTCTCCTCCACTCTCCTATTACAGGCCTACCCATAACAGATAGATTTTGGAAAGGAGACACAGTACACGTTAACTGCAGTCACACAGTAGTGGGAGTCAAGGTGTTGTAATGTCTTGTAAAATATATGGTCTGTAATCCTGAAAATTTTCGTGCCTTGTGCTTGTGGCAATGTTGTAAGAAACCCTGCGGATTATATTTATAGGATAATCTGTGTCTAAAAATAATGTCCCCCCACTGCCACAGACACAGGCCTAGCCTTATTATTGGGTGATGCCCTGAGGAAGGAGGATTACATCCCTTATGAACTTTCATGGAGGAAATCCAGCTCAGACAACAGAGCTGCACACCCGCCATTCTCTCTTCACCACCAAGGGCGTTCCTCTTCCTCTACACACCACTCCCCTTGATGTTCAGGAGAGAGGGGTCAACAATAAGTTTAAACAGCAACAAAAAAGACAAGCATTATGCATTAATGCGC
>NW_005845476.1:0-1089 GCF_000455745.1 Alligator sinensis
ACACAGATATTTTTTCAATGCTGATCCATATTCCATTTTTCACTGCAATTGAATAAAACAGAATTCAAAACCCAAAACTGGCATATTAATGTAGATAAGGACCTCAATAAAAACCATGGCATCTTGTGTGTGTTTGAAAATATTTGTCTACAGACAGGATTTGAATGACAGTTTCTTAAATTTCTCATTTCTTATAGCCAGCTTCTAATTTTCAAAATAGTTTAGTCTGGCTTAGGTCAGATACATTTTAAATTATTCTAAAAAAATGTGACTTTTATTATGCCAACAGCAACGTACAGATAAATATGTAATTACAGGCAGTAGAAAATACACAATTACATGATGACCCCTGCATAATTACATGATAGCATTTAATGTGTTTATGGAACGGATTTTGTACATTACATGATGACGTGACTTCAGAAAAAAGCAAGTCTGAATGAAACAAGCTCACGTGATAATGGCAGAATATTCCTAATGATCTCTTCTTGGTGATGATGTCGATTGAAAAATTGAACAATGTAGCCTGAATACATTGTTATCCTTAGAGTCACTTTTGAATTCCAATACAAGAAACTTGCTAATAGTTAGGTGTGTTCATGTTAGAAGAGGCACACCACCAGCCACTCTCAACCACCCCACTTGGGGAGGGGCTGGGCCTCAGCCCTCAACCTCCAGGCTGTTGATACCTGATATTCAAGAGAGAACCTTAGGGTGAAGCTAGCATGGTAGCCAGATGTACCTTCCCTCCGTGACAGCTCTAGGATCGGTAGGCGTAGAATTGTTCACATTATTCTTATCTGCTTCTCTGTCCTATAAAATGTTCCTATTATTGAATGGAGAGGTAGTGATCGGTATGAGAGTTTGGGTCCGCCCAGAACAAAGTATCTGGTTCATAAATCCAGTGCCAACAGGATGCATGGCTTTGGTGGCCCCTTTCAGTTGACCCCACCCTTGGCACAGCAGCTACAGATACTCTCCTGTGTGCTACTGTAATTCAGGATGGTCAAGCATCCAGTTGCACTTCTGTCTCTTAAACTGGAGTGCAGAACCAATGTACTGAATTTTCTACACAGTTCTCAGCCTAGT
>NW_005845477.1:0-1088 GCF_000455745.1 Alligator sinensis
GAGGATGTGTTGCTGCAGGGAGGTGATTTCTCTCTGGCAGATCTCTCGAGTGCTGGCATGTGGCATGCCAGAGGTGATGGCCGTTACTGGCTTGTTTTGGCAGTCATGGTGGGCACAATATATACGTATTTATTAGTGGGTTTTTTCATGCCAAAATGAGGCCTTATGTGAAAGCTGACATGCTTTCCACGTCTTTCTAGGCAAAACTCCAAAGCAGTGTGAGCTCCTGGGCTGGGGACAGTGACATGTCCTGAGCAAACCCAGGCTTCAGACTGTATTTTCACAGCACTGTCTGTACTTTGAGCTCTCTCGGCTCCACTGTCGGGGCAGTTCGTTAGCCCAGGGAGCAGCTGCTGCCGTTGCTGAGTTAATGGTTACACTTGTGTGCTCCCCTATGCCACGTGCTGAGCTGCTGCAAGTCCCTCTGCTCTGGCTAGATACTGCCTTAGGGCTCCCTGTCTCTTTGCCCGTGCCAAAAGTTGGCACCTCAAATTCCAGCAGACGCTGCCTAACCCCAGTCTGGTCGATAACTGTCTTTCTCAGTCCTTTTCCCATCAGGAAGATTTAACTGCCCATTGTTAATTAAAGGGGTCCCCTCTTTCACTCATTAGTGATAGTCGGGAGGTGCGTATGAGTTACAAGTCAAGGCAGCCATGCGGGTCTGATTGCATGAAACTCGCAGGTTGTAGCTGCACCATGGAGTGGAGAGACTTGGATAGCTGCTCACCGCATCATTTACTGTGAAATAACTGAAGACATACATAGCAGCAGCTAACAAAAGGGTGAGGAATTAGGGAACAGAGCAATAAGGAAGCAGGTTGCAGTTAAGAACAGCCCAGTACCCTGCACTCCAGTTGAGACTGAGTTGTTATGCTAGAGAGTGTTGTTTTCTCATTGTTTGCTTCCTTTCCACTCAGAATGACCAGAGGACGAATGAAGAGCACAGAGAAGAGGCTGAAGCTCTGAAACAGCAGCTCCAGGAGCAGGAGGAGACTCTCAGGGACTTGAGGGAGCAGCTAGCTGCAGCCAGAGAGAGCCAGAAAGACATGCAGGCCAACCAAGCAGCCCAGGTAGGAAGACGGGGTCAA
>NW_005845478.1:0-1088 GCF_000455745.1 Alligator sinensis
TTGCACATCTAGATTAAATCTTCATAGGGAAAGGGAGAGAGAGAGAGCCTCTCTAACCTAGGAATTAGGTCTCTGACCTGAAAGAGCTGAGAAGTAGACTCCAAACCCAAATCCAATAGAATAGCTTCAACAGGAGCAAGGGAGAGGCCCACTCCCAGAACAGGTTGGTGATGAAGGACATTTACTTCCCTAGGAAGTGAAACATGTGAGTTCAAGTTGCCTTGGGGAGTAGAAGTTTCTCTGGGAGCTGTTTACATCATTCATTCAGTGACTATTTAATGTCAAATGCATAAACTGTCCTTGGAGAAAGGTACTGAGCCTTGGAGAAGGGTCCTTGTGCCCAACTAAGGGACCTAAGCTCTGGCAAAAGGAATGGAGGCTCTTCTGGTAAATGGAGCAGGTGCAACCAGAGGAAAATGAAGGGATGTGTCCCCCAGCCACCACACCACCTCAAAACAGCCTACAGCCTCGTGATTAGGGAACTCTTCTGGAAGGTGGAAAATGATGACTTGAAGCTCCTCAGCCTAAGGAGAGACTCTAGCCCAGTTGTCCCCCTTCCTTTGTGACTGCTCTAATCACTGTCGGATAAAGGACATGGGAAAATGTGTTTTAAAAGAAAAGCAAAGCCCACCACTCGACTCCATTTGCAAAATAATTACTTAATAGCTGCCGTCCAGGGGAGGGTTACAGGCTGCATCCTCACTAGGATAGAGGTGCCTCCCTGCAGTCCTGAGTCAGGTACCTGAGTTCCCATGAGTAGTGAGTTTAAGCCACACTCTCCTCTTTTGCATTTCCCATTGGATAGTTTAGGCAGCCCCTTGGGCAGGGTTCTAACTTTTGTGAATCCCACTCCGGATTCCCAACTGGGTTGGCTAAGGAGCATAGGCACCTCATTCAGGGCTGTGGAGTCCATCCTAGGAGCCAGGCACCTAAACATGAAACACTGCAATGCTGAGAACTGAGCCAACATCTCTCTGTGGCTCTAGCACTACGACATTCCTGCATCAAGCTCAGCACTTCTGCTTGAGTGAAACCATATCATTTTGCAAGCCATGCAGTCTTGTTTTCAGGACTCCACGTGACATGAC
>NW_005845479.1:0-1087 GCF_000455745.1 Alligator sinensis
GATAAACCTGGCTGAATGCAGTATCAGACTTCACTGATTTGGATCAAAGCGGTGTATGCAATGTCTGTCCAGACCCCTGGAGTGAGCATCCAGTGTGTAGGACTGCTCTTATGTGGATGCACTTAGGTTGCCAAATGCACCAGTGGCCCCGCTTCAGCTAGGGTTTTGACACATCGATTCCCTGAATGCTGTGGACCTTCCAGGTTTGAAGCAGCTCCTTATCTCTCAGCCCAGGGGGGGTGGGGGTGGAAAAACTGAACAGAACAGATCCCTTTATGCAGAGCAAATATTGCAGTGATACATAATATGACTAGGCTGTGTGGAGAGAGAGATGAGTGACGGGAAACAAAACGTTATCCTTTCAACCCAGAGCAAGTTTAATGTCACTACTATAATTAATCAATAGCGAGTCTCGTCTTTTGTATAGTGGCTTTTCCTACAGCACTTCAGAGGCTTTCAGCTTGCTCCCACTGCAGCTGTTCAGTGGGATTTTTCTTCTGGCTTCAATGAAAATGAGGTGAAGCCTTTAAATTACCATTGAACACACCTGGATCTAAGGCTTATTTAAGGCCAGAGGCAGGCTCCTATTGACTTAAAAAAAGGGCTGCTCTGCTCCCTGAGGTGCTGCTCGCAGACGCAAACAAGCAGCCCTGGAGCATACCGCTGGCCTTTTAGCCTCACATTTCCAACCTTGTTCTTCATTGGTTTTTTTAACAGCAGCATTCATGAAAGGCATCGTGCTGTGCATAATCCAAATGCAGGGTTGTTCCCTCTTTGGGCTAGGTTCCTTATTTGTGGGCTAGGGCTTGTCTCCGAGTTGCATCTGAGCAAGGGCCAGCAAGTTCATACAGCTCCTGATTAGTAGGTTATTGGGGGTCCCTCTTCTAGGGCAGCATGCCCCATCGTAGCAGGGTCAAAAAAAAGAGATGCAAATGAAGGTTGAAACAAATTAAGAAAATTAAATGAGTCGCATTTAATCACTAGTGACTATTATGAGTTCTGATGTTTTAAAGCAGACTTTAAGGTGCATGGACTAAGAGGGTAGGTGTGGACACCACTGGGCTGGAGCTCAAAGGAGGAAAGTGAA
>NW_005845480.1:0-1087 GCF_000455745.1 Alligator sinensis
GGTTGTCTACTTGGCATTTTTGGAACTTATGCATCCAGAGGTTTTCTGTTGCTGGAGATGCAGTTATATACAGGTGAACAACTACATACATTGATTGAGTAGTGACCCATGTGCATTGCCAGAACTGCAGACTACTAGGATTAGCCTCAGGAAGGGAAAAGGCGAGTGGGTCCTTCTGTCGCCCAATTGCTAGGGTACTCCCTTGAGATCCTGGAGGTCTCAGGCTGTAGGTGCCTCCTCAACACGAGTGGGGTGGAACCAGGGTTTCCCTTGCTTCCCAGCTCAGCACTCTGACCACAGATCAGGCTGGGGCACTCACCTAGGACACTGAAAGGCTCCAAGGGCTTAAACCAGGCCACTTCTACTTCCCAGCACAGCACTCCAGGCACCACACTGAAGGCCAGACAGAATCCACTGCCTTCTCCAACAAGCTGTTTCAAGCTGAGCCACTAAGGGACTCACTGCAAAAAGTGAAGAGGGGAAACTTGTGTCTTGCTGGGAACAAGGATCTAGGTAGAGGACCTTCTCTCCTATAGTCCCATAGCCACCTCACTGGGTCATACACCCTCTGCCTTGCTGCTTCTCCCTGGCTCTGCTTTCTCTTACACCCCTCCTTCTTGTGCCCAGGCAATCCAGCTTCAAAAGAGCACCAGAGAAAGGGATGCCTAATATCTGACCCCTTAGTACCATTGAATCCAGTCCCTTGTTGCAGTAGGCAACCACATGACATATCAATTGCTTAATAAACTGATTGAGCACCATTCTAAAACTCATGACATTTTTGCCTCTGTTGGAAGGCAGTCCCAGTACTGCTTTTTCTGTGTTGACTTAAAAATTCAATCCTAAACCGATGCACTGTTTATGCACTTTAACTCTCATACCAACCATTTCCTCTACAGTTAAATTCTTGAATCTCACTGTATAAAATCATTTGTGAAAAACCAGGGATGTCATAAGCCTTCAGTGAGAGCCCAGCTTTGCATCTGAAACATATCTGCAAAATATACTAAATCTAATCAAATAACAGAAGAGATAAAAGTGATTCTCTGTTTTAAAGGAATATGAGACTTCCTCTGATGCCTTCCGA
>NW_005845481.1:0-1087 GCF_000455745.1 Alligator sinensis
TTTTTTCATGCAGGTGGGTTGGGTACAGTCAGAATTCCCAGATAATCATGGGTGTTGCTGAAATTCCAGTTTAATAAAACGCACCCCCGAAATCTAGTGGAATTCCAAACAAATCACGAGATTCTCTGCTCAGCACTAGCCATAAATCCTCGGTCTATCAGCCTATGCTGTTTACATTTGCCTTGGGGCCCTAAAACATTATGAGATGAAATTATTTTCCTGTTCCTTGCTGTCTGGATGCTATAGATTTAAAGTGTTTCATGAATTTAATTGTGAAGAGAAAGGTGTAATAAATTTCAGCCTCCTGGGGGAAATGGAAAGAGGAGGAGCTCAGCTGGTAGTTATGCTGCATGGAAAATTATCCGGGTTTAAGATCTGGAGATGGTGAATAAATATAAGGTGAAATTCAATGGTGCGTGGACTATTAAGGACCCACTTAAACTATCAAAATAGGGCTTACATGTCGTATAAGTAATGCATAAGGCTCAGTTTTGAGGGTGAGTCCATCGCTAGAAAATTAGCTGTTTAAATTTCTTTAATAATAGAACATTAAGCTAATTTTAGTCTTTTTTCTGAAAGTCTAATAGTATTGCTTTCAGTGCTCTGTAGGAAGGTCTCTTCTTTTCTTCTAGGAGCACTCATCTGTCATTCTTTGTAGAGCCAGTTTATATCTCTGGCAACTAAAATCTTGTAAAAGAGGCAACTGCAATCTTTCACTGAGGGATGGCTGGGATGACAAGGACAACGTTGTTACTTAGGCATAAAACAAAACGCTATCATTTCAATGAAAAAAGAAATCGTTGTAGTTTACCTTGATTATCAAAACCAAAGAAATTATCTAACTTAACTGAAGTAGACTGATTTTTGTATGCTTTAGAAAATGGGGGAAAGGATTGCTTTGCAAGCTAAACTAAAAGCTAAACCACTAGTTGAGCTTCTTTTAAATATACAGAATTTTATACTCTCACTTTTCCAATTCCTATTTTCTTGTCTGGCTCCTCTTTTATTCACTTTTATGTTTTGCAAGTAGTATAAGAAGAATTTCTCTGCTGGTTGCATGTACTTTTCCTTTTTCTGACTTCTCTGC